>NW_013732328.1:0-247 GCF_000517525.1 Limulus polyphemus | reverse complement strand
TATCTCAATATAATAAAATAGTTATTTGTTATGAACTGTATCTTTATGTATCTCAGTACAATAAAATAGTTATTTGTTATGAACTGTATCTTTACGTATCTCAATATAATAAGATAGTTATTTGTTATGAACTGTATCTTTATGTATCTCAGTACAATAAAATAGTTATTTGTTATGAACTGTATCTTTATGTATCTCAATATAATAAAATAGTTATTTGTTTATTGAACTGTATCTTTATGTATCT
>NW_013732327.1:0-247 GCF_000517525.1 Limulus polyphemus | reverse complement strand
ACAAGGAATCAGTTACAGTAAGTGTTAATATGTAGACTACAGACTAAGAAACTTCAGAATCCATTACAAGGAATCAGTTACAGTAAGTGTTAATATGTAGACTACAGACTAAGAAACTTCAGAATCCATTACAGAGAATCAGTTACAGTAAGTGTTAATATGTAGACTAAGAAACTTCAGAATCCATTACAGAGAATCAGTTATAGTAAGTGTTAATATGATAGACTAAGAAACTTCAGAATCCATT
>NW_013732326.1:0-247 GCF_000517525.1 Limulus polyphemus | reverse complement strand
TGTAAAACGTTTGAAAACAATTACTTCTCTAGAAGAAACAGATAGGCTGAAACACTGTAAGAAGCTTGAAAACAATTACTCCTCTAGAAGAAACAGCTGAATTGAAACATTGTAAAAAATTTGAAAACAATTACTTCTCTAGAAGAAACAGATAGGCTGAAACACTGTAAGAAGCTTGAAAACAATTACTTCTCTAGGAGAAGCAGCTGAATTGAAACACTGTAAAAAGTATGAAAACAATTACTTC
>NW_013732325.1:0-247 GCF_000517525.1 Limulus polyphemus | reverse complement strand
CAAGAAAATCTGTCACCAAAGTATACCAACATCCGACTAAAAATACATTGACATATACACTTTGACCCAACCATGCTGAAAAAGTCAATTGATAGATTTAGAACTAACCAAAATTTTTGAAGCTGGCTAAATTTTGTGAGATATTATTGGGATTATGGCCAAAAATATTATTAATAATTAAAATACCAAACTGATAATTCAGTGCACTAAAGCCATTATAGATTTTTGTTTTCATGTGAATTGACTT
>NW_013732324.1:0-247 GCF_000517525.1 Limulus polyphemus | reverse complement strand
CCAACTTTCCATAATGTATTTAGGAGGCAGAGTTCCCCCTTGCTCTATGGAAAGAAAACTTGTGTCAAAGTCAGAGATCTGAACTTCCAATTTTTATTTTCATATTCCTTTCTGAGGGGGGGGGGGCAGCTTTTGTGGAATGTTTTCATAAATGTGGTTATTGGTGCAAATAAGTTTCTAAAAGTAAGTTTTCCTGCAGACATAAGTGAAAAAAAATCATTATTTTTTAAAGTTGATAAAAATTGTA
>NW_013732322.1:0-248 GCF_000517525.1 Limulus polyphemus | reverse complement strand
AACAACAGCTTTAAAAAAATTTTGTTTGAATAATCTTACGTCATGGCCTTTTACATATGGGGTCTTCCTATGAAATAAACTCCTCCTTTTGGACTGTTTTTACCCTGGGATAGCTAAAGTTCAATTTTTTTAGTTTCTCACTGAACATAGTCTTTTCGTTAATGTTACATTGTCTGAATTTTAAGTTTTCCAACGCAATAATCATATTCAAATTTTAAGTTTTCCAACGACATAATCACTATCAGATA
>NW_013732321.1:0-248 GCF_000517525.1 Limulus polyphemus | reverse complement strand
GATCTTATAACTCAGATTTCCTGTATTTCTTGTGTCTTGAATTATTATCCAATACTAACAGATCTCATAACTCAGATTTCCTTTATTCCTTGTGTCTTAAATCATTGTCTAATACTAACAGATATTATAACTCAGATTTCCTGTATTCGTTGTGTCTTGAATCATTGTTTAATACGAACAGATCTTATAACTCAGATTTCCTGTATTCATTGTGTCTTGAATCTTTATCCAATAGTAACAGATCTTAA
>NW_013732320.1:0-248 GCF_000517525.1 Limulus polyphemus | reverse complement strand
GCTTTGCTGACGAGCCTTGAATAGGCGAAACTACAGTCCACAGCAGAGGTACGGTCAAACAAGGAGTGCATTAGGCCTCTACGTCACAAATTCTCTTTTTAGTTTTACCTTCGATGAAAAGAAAAGTAATATTTAACACACACACACACACACATATATATATATATAACTTACGTATTTTGATATTCGTTTTAATAAACAACTAACAATTATGGCTCACGATTTTTGATATTATGTTTTCAGATGTC
>NW_013732319.1:0-248 GCF_000517525.1 Limulus polyphemus | reverse complement strand
AAATAACCAAGGTATGTTGTATTATAAATAACCAAAGTATGGTGTATTATAAATAACCAAAGTATGGTGTATTATAAATAACCAAAGTATGGTGTATTATAAATAACCAAAGTATGCTGTATTATAAATAACCAAAGTATGTTGTATTATAAATAACCAAAGTATGTTGTATTATAAATAACCAAAGTATGGTGTATTATAAATAACCAAAGTATGGTGTATTATAAATAACCAAAGTATGCTGTATT
>NW_013732318.1:0-248 GCF_000517525.1 Limulus polyphemus | reverse complement strand
GTAGCATCAGTTAGTTATCCGTCATGTTACTTCCATATAATGAAATGACTGGTTAAAGATGGTTGACTGTTATATAATTATGTATCTATATGTAACATCAATTATTAGCTGTGATGGTCTTCCATATAATGAAATGATTGGTTGAAGATGGTTGGCTGTTATATAATTATATATCTATCTGTTACATAAGTTATTACAGATAGATACTTAGTTAGTCGTGTTGTACTTCCATATAATCAATTTATTGG
>NW_013732317.1:0-248 GCF_000517525.1 Limulus polyphemus | reverse complement strand
TCGTCTTGACATCTTAAACATGTAGTGCAGGAATCTGATGAACTCATACCTTCTTGGCATCATGACCATGCAGTCCAGGAATCTTATTTATCCATATCTTCTTGGCATCCTGGCTATGCAGTGCAGGAATCAGATGTTATCATATCTTCGTGATGTTCTGGCCATGCAGTACAGGAATCAGATGTTATCATATCTTCGTGACGTTCTGTCCATGCAGTACAGGAATCAGATATCATCATATCTTCGTG
>NW_013732316.1:0-248 GCF_000517525.1 Limulus polyphemus | reverse complement strand
GGTGTAGATAGTTCATACCCTGTTTCTGATGTAATTAATCCTACTTATTAGATCTGGATGTGTGGTGTAGATAGTTCATACCATACCCTGTTTCTGATGTTATTAATCCTACTTATTAGATCTGGATGTGTGGTGTAGATAGTTCATACCCTGTTTCTGATGTAATTAATCCTACTTATTAGATCTGGATGTGTGGTGTAGATAGTTCATACCCTGTTCTGATGTTATTAATCCTACTTATTAGATCT
>NW_013732315.1:0-248 GCF_000517525.1 Limulus polyphemus | reverse complement strand
GTCTGGTTTAAAAGATCTCTATATAACTGGTTTTCTTAATCTCTCCTCTTAAGTGTTATTGAAACTTTGCGTTTTCCTTTTGAAAAACAAGAACTGAATAACGAAACCATTACCTCTCAGATTAAACATTATATAGTGATTCTATGAAAATCTCGAAAACTTCTACTACTTTGTGAAGTGTAATTTAAGGTAATAATATTTCATCACTTTGTCTTGTTGTTTGACTCTCCTGTAGACGAAGTAAATTG
>NW_013732314.1:0-248 GCF_000517525.1 Limulus polyphemus | reverse complement strand
GTATACATCATTGAGTATCACTCAAGTATACATTACACTTCCTAATTATTCCTATTCCACCTCTGAAAAAGGAAGGTCAACAGTCATCATTTATTTATTTTTGTAATGTGTGTCTTTTTTTCTTATGCTATTTGATCTCTTAGTATCATGCATACACACACACACACACACACACACACACACACATAGAGAGAGAGAGGAGGGATAGTGGGTGGGTTGGAGAGACATACTACTGCTAGAACCACCAC
>NW_013732313.1:0-248 GCF_000517525.1 Limulus polyphemus | reverse complement strand
AATTTAGAGACATATTAAACAATATACATGTTAGACTAACAAAGTGTAATTTACAGACGTATTAAACAATACATATATTAGACTAACAAAGTGTAATTTACAGACATGTTAAACAATACATATATTAGACTAATGAAGTGTAATTTAGAGACATACTAAACAATACATATATTAGACTAACAAAGTGTAATTTACAGACGTATTAAACAATACATCTATGAGACTTACAAAGTGTAATTTAGAGACAT
>NW_013732312.1:0-248 GCF_000517525.1 Limulus polyphemus | reverse complement strand
TTATAAATAAAACTTACACTACTTCTGCTATAGGGTTAAAACAGTTTATATTTATAAATAAAACTTACACTACTTCTGCTATAGGGTTAAAACAGCTTATATTTATAAATAGAACTTACACTACTTCTGCTATAGGGTTAAAGCAGCTTATATTTATAGATAAAATTTAAATTACTTCTGGTGACCAGATTCTAAGACCGTAAAACTGAGAACCTCACTGATTTTTAAGGAATATTATAAACAACAAA
>NW_013732311.1:0-248 GCF_000517525.1 Limulus polyphemus | reverse complement strand
AATTAATATTACAAACCAGCATGGTAGTCACGTCATGAAAATTAAAACCGCATTTCAGTCACGTTGCCACTATTACAGAACGTCATTTGTCGTATAATTAATATTACAATCTAACATTTTAGTTATGTCATCAAGATTAAAAACCGCATTTCAGTCATGTTATTTCAGAACGTCATTTATCGTATCATTAATATTACAAACTAACATTTTAGTAACATCATCAAGATTACAAATCGCACTTCTGCCAA
>NW_013732310.1:0-248 GCF_000517525.1 Limulus polyphemus | reverse complement strand
ATCTCCAGATCAAATGTGTCTGGTATTGCAGTAGGAACCAATTCTAGAATAGATATCCCTCCTTGCATGTTTCTTTTCACAATGTTATGTTTTTAACACTATGGCTGGTTGGCCTTTACCGCCCATGTTTTAGATTTTACATATCTGAGCAAAGAGCATACCTGTTCCAGAAGTAATGCAGACTCCACTAGTGTGCTATACTATATCTCAATTTGCATATGTTTTCCACGTGGGTATGTTCCGTGTGG
>NW_013732309.1:0-248 GCF_000517525.1 Limulus polyphemus | reverse complement strand
AAGGTTTTGATAACGTCAATTAACAGTATCAAGTCTGTCTGTGGTAAGGTTTTGATAACGTCAATTAACAGTATCAAGTCTGTCTGTGGTAAGGTTTTGATAACATCAATTGGTACTATAAAATCTGTCTGTAGTAAGGTTTTGATAACATCAATTATCAGTATCAAGCCTGTCCGTGGTAACGTTTTGATAAAATCAATTGGTACTATAAAATCTGTCTGTAGTAAGGTTTTGATAACATCAATTGG
>NW_013732308.1:0-248 GCF_000517525.1 Limulus polyphemus | reverse complement strand
TTTAGACAGACTCAACACAGTTAAAGTACAGAATGATGTATAACAATAAGAACTGTTCCCACAGAATGATGACAGACTCGACACAATTAAAGTACAGAATGCTGTATAAGAATAAGAACTGTTCCAGTGGGACTTTAGACAGACTCGACACAGTAAAAGTACAGAATGATGTATAAGAACTGTTTCGGTGGGACTTTAGACAGACTCGACACTGTACTTTCACTGCATCATTTATAACAATAATAACT
>NW_013732307.1:0-248 GCF_000517525.1 Limulus polyphemus | reverse complement strand
CATCCCGCTTGATGAAGTCCTTATACACTAACATCCCGCCTGATGAAGTCCTTATACATTAACATCCCGCCTGATGAAGTCCTTATACATTAACATCCCGCTTGATGAAGTCCTTATACATTAACATCCCGCTTGATGAAGTCCTTATACACTAACATCCCGATTGATGAAGTCCTTATACACTAACATCCAGCCTGATGAAGTCCTTATACACTAACATCCCGCTTGATGAAGTCCTTATACACTAA
>NW_013732306.1:0-248 GCF_000517525.1 Limulus polyphemus | reverse complement strand
CTTTGGGCTAGCTTCGTACGTTACAATATTTACTTCACTAAAAGCTAGTTTCCAATCTCAAGAATTGTCTTTTGGCACACGACATAGCATATGACGTCACATTTCAAAATTCCGAGATGTTCATCGGAGAAAAACAGTTGAACTGCCTTTCTCGCTAGGGGGTATATACAAAATACCATGACAAATACTATGAAATTGATAATTTCTAAAAAATAAAAACAAACATGATGAGTGGTTTCGTCTTTTTT
>NW_013732305.1:0-248 GCF_000517525.1 Limulus polyphemus | reverse complement strand
AAACTAAGGAGTTAGCAGTGCTTCCTTAGTAATAATTAGTTTGTATTTTAAACTAAGGAGTTAGCAGTGCATCCCGTTAGCAATAATTAGTTTCTATTTCAAACTAAAGAGTTAGCAGTGCTTCCCGTTAACAAAAATTAGTTTGTATTTTAAACTAAGGAGTTAGCAGTGCTTCCCATTAGTAATAATTAGTTTGTATTTTAAACTAAGGAGTTAGCAGTGCTTCCCGTTAGCAAGAATTAGTTTGT
>NW_013732304.1:0-248 GCF_000517525.1 Limulus polyphemus | reverse complement strand
TTAGCATCTACACCCTCTAAATATCAATCTAAGGACGTATATCACTTTATTACTTGTTGCACGTATATCAGGACATACAGAAATTAGCATCTACAACCCTCTAAATATCAATCTAAGGACGTATATCACTTTATTACTTGTTGCACGTATATCAGGACATACAGAAATTAAGATCAAAGACTAATCCCAATGTCATGCAATTTCCTTAGTCTCGTGTAGTACAGATAAATAATGACCAAATAGGATGC
>NW_013732303.1:0-248 GCF_000517525.1 Limulus polyphemus | reverse complement strand
AAAGAAAGATAAAAACACAGTATTGTGATATTAACCTCCTCTCTACACACATGAACCCACAGAAAAAAAGATAAAAACACAGTACTGTGATCTTAACCTAGTCTCTACACACATGAACTCACAGAAAGAAAATTCGGAGCACAGCATTGTGATCCGAACCTTCTCTCAACACATATGAACACACAGAAAGAAAAACAGGAGCACAGCATTGTGATCTCAACCTCCTCTCCACACACATGAACACACAG
>NW_013732302.1:0-248 GCF_000517525.1 Limulus polyphemus | reverse complement strand
CGTTTTGTTAATAATTCAATATTGATCTTTTCTGCATTATTGATATATTCAGTTTTAGTCGAGTTTTGAATACAATAAAAACACGTTAATGGGTGGTTTTTAGTAACAGAATAATGTGTTATGCAGACATACCATGAAATTCTCGGAGAAGTTTACAGTAATTTCACAATGATGTTGTGCACGTGCGTTTGTTTACGTTTCCCTGTTCGTTGCCCGTTTTGGACGCCATCTTGGATTCATCATGTCGG
>NW_013732301.1:0-248 GCF_000517525.1 Limulus polyphemus | reverse complement strand
ACATAGGTGCAGAAGTTGGTGGTTGAGTGACGTCACAAGTTATTGATATATGACGTCACAATGTATGTCTTAATGAAAGGTGCTTGAATCGTTAAGAATGCTCTTTTATATTTCATATTATATTTTTCGGTATACATAAAGACTAGAACAATTTGTCTAGCGCACAAAAACAACGGCAAAAAATTATTATCCCACAAAAGAAATTAAGCTTTTGTATTATTTAGTACGTCTGTACATTTTCCTTCAGA
>NW_013732300.1:0-248 GCF_000517525.1 Limulus polyphemus | reverse complement strand
TGAACTGCATCAATCAACTCCTGAATGTATGAACGTCCATACCTTGAGGTGGAATCATCTTATCCGATTACGCAACAGAGCGTTCCTATCTCATGGTCGTAACGTTATTAATATTACTATTACAATCTTTGGCCATATGTCCGATAATCCCACATTTGCGTTAAGGGCAGTTATCGTCAGCCATACAAGTGTTATAAACCTTAATTTGATCATTATGTTTTAACTGATAGAATTCGGCTCTCCCAGCA
>NW_013732299.1:0-248 GCF_000517525.1 Limulus polyphemus | reverse complement strand
GGTAGGAGTTCTTTAAACAATAAAATCATCATAAGCGTGGTAGGAGTTCTTTAAACAATAAAATCATCATAAGCGGTAGTAGGAGTTCTTTAAACAATAATATCATCATAAGCGTGGGGGTAGGAGTTCTTTAAACAATAAAATCATCATAAGCGTGGTAGGAGTTCTTTAAACAATAAAATCATCATAAGCGGATCATCATAAGCGTGGTAGGAGTTCCTTTAAACAATAATATCATCATAAGCGTT
>NW_013732298.1:0-248 GCF_000517525.1 Limulus polyphemus | reverse complement strand
CAATATATACAACGTACAAAAATCCACTGCTGGAAAGAAGTGAACAAGGTTACTAAACTTGAAAAATAGACAACAACTGTCCCTCACTCCCACCCCCTCCAGTGGCTCATAAAATTTCATAAAATGAAAGTTTAGGTAAACTGAGAAATATAACTAATAATCCAGGTAACGAAAGAAACGAAAAACAAACAAGGAAGTTACTAAAAACTATATACAATATATATATATATATATATATATATATATAC
>NW_013732297.1:0-248 GCF_000517525.1 Limulus polyphemus | reverse complement strand
ATTCAGGTATATTTATAATTCATAGAAACTACTTTTAAGTTGAGAATGTGGTTGGAACAAGATTTCACAGAAGAAATAGCGTTATAGCAGTACGACATTCTAAATCTCATGTTGTGGAATCATTCAGTCTCAATTTTCATTTGTACTACTTCACATAATAAACAAGTAACAAGAAAGCAACATATCAACTTTATCTGAGCTAACTGTTCTAGACACCATGTCAACACTTGCAAGTTATTTGATAGTAG
>NW_013732296.1:0-248 GCF_000517525.1 Limulus polyphemus | reverse complement strand
AGGTAAGTGAATAGAACAGACAGATAGGCATATATAGAGAGGTAAGTGAATAGAACAGACAGACAGACAGATATATAGAGAGGTAAGTGAATAGAACAGACAGACAGACAGATATATAGAGAGGTAAGTGAATAGAACAGACAGATATGTACAAGAATAAAAATATTTTTAAACTCGACCTAGGCAAGTCATAATTATGGTGGTTGTTTTTTTTTTAGAGCAAAGCCACATTGGGCTATCTGGTGTGT
>NW_013732295.1:0-248 GCF_000517525.1 Limulus polyphemus | reverse complement strand
TAATTATTTTATAAGAAGACGTCATGGCCTTTTAAATTATGGGATTCTGTTTGAATAATCTTATTTTTAAAGCTCTTCTTTGTTAAGAATATAACGGAAGAGAAATAAAATAACGTAAGTCGAAGATAAGCGAAATTTTGGATTACATATTATGGAATAACTATTGGGAATTTTGATGAAACGATATCCATTTTGGGAGTGTTACATCAAGGGCATCTTTGTGTTGAAATATGAAGAAAAACAATTTT
>NW_013732294.1:0-248 GCF_000517525.1 Limulus polyphemus | reverse complement strand
GGGGGGTAAAGAGATTCACTATTATCCTAAACAATATCCCAAGGAATTAAAGTTTAGATTTGAAAGTTTGCTAAACCCATAGTTTGTATCAAGAATACTGTTGAATTTCTAACAGAATTGAATGAATGTTGTGTTTAAAATGTGTAATGAGAAACTTCAATTACAAAAAATTAGTGTGAGTTTATGCGCTCTAGCCATAAAATTTTGTAATGACGAACAAATTATATTGTATCTAATGAGCTAAGAGG
>NW_013732293.1:0-248 GCF_000517525.1 Limulus polyphemus | reverse complement strand
CGGTTTTTTGAATAACATTTCACGCCTTATACTTCGTCTTGATGCTTAATTAATCCTTTGTGCTGGAGTAACTATTTTTCTGACCGGTGTGACGTCATCTGGGGGGGGGGTGTTAACTCGTTCTAAGAAAAGGAAGACACCCTTATATTATTTTGAGAATAGCAGTCGACCGAGCTGTCTTATCGGATCCCTGGTTACACTAACATTATTATAAAGGAGAATAGCAGTCGACATAAGACAGCTCGCGG
>NW_013732292.1:0-248 GCF_000517525.1 Limulus polyphemus | reverse complement strand
AAAGAAACATGTTTCTTAAGAAAAAAGAGATTTTTTAATATTTCTCATGCCTGTACTATATACATTTATATTTATATATACAACAAACTTTACAAATGAAGAGATAACTATGATCACGTGTTCTGCACGATGGTGTTCCTACGATGGATCAGTTACAGCAGGGGGTCTCCAAACCTTTTTTTGGGGGGGGGGACAAGGGCCGGGAGGTAGATCTTTTTAGGCTTCGCGGGCCGGAGGAGTCGTGGTAC
>NW_013732291.1:0-248 GCF_000517525.1 Limulus polyphemus | reverse complement strand
AAATTCCATTCATAAACTTGAAAAAGGTTTCTACCAAATGTAGAGGTGACCTCAAATACGAAGGAAAACAGGAACAAAGATCGATTATACGTAGCCAATCACTTTCTACTTATCCTTATAATGAAACTTTTGAATTGTTAGTCAACAATTATGAAGAAAACCTACGTAATAAATTACGCAATTTAAAACCTCCAAAGCCACCTCCGCTATCTTCTATTCCGCCCACACTACCACCTAGTCCTAACATA
>NW_013732290.1:0-248 GCF_000517525.1 Limulus polyphemus | reverse complement strand
ATTTCCCAACTAACAGCAGGAGATCTCTATAGAAGTTTTAACACGAATTATCCATACCACTGAGGTTATTTCCCCACTAACAGCAGGAGATCTCTATAGAGATTTTAACACGAATTATCCATACTACTGAGGTTATTTCCCCACTAAGAGCAGGAGATCTCTATAGAAGTTTTAACACTAATTATCCATACCACTGGGGTTATTTCCCCACTAAGAGCAGGAGATCTCTATAGAAGTTTTAACACGAA
>NW_013732289.1:0-248 GCF_000517525.1 Limulus polyphemus | reverse complement strand
CACTAAATATCTTTATACAGATGGTGTGGGTGGTTTGATACAAAACAATGTTTATAGTCACTAAATATCTTTATGCAGATGTTTTAGGTGGTTTGATACCAAAAAATGTTTATAGTCAATATTATCTTTATACATATGTTGCAGGTAGTTTGATACCAAACAATGTTTATAGTCAATATTATCTTTATACATATGTTGCAGGTAGTTTGATACCAAACAATGTTTATAGTCACTAAATATCTTGATAC
>NW_013732288.1:0-248 GCF_000517525.1 Limulus polyphemus | reverse complement strand
ACCACCAATCTTGTGATGTATGTATATATTATATAATTGCATGGACATACCGCCAATCCAGTGATATATGATGTATATATTATATAACTGCACGAGCGTACCATTCATCCAGTGATGTATGTATATATAATATAACTGCATGGACATACCACCAATCCAGTGATATATGTATATATATTATATAACTGCATGAACGTACCACCAATCCAGTGATATAAGTATATATATTATATAACTGCTATGAACGT
>NW_013732287.1:0-248 GCF_000517525.1 Limulus polyphemus | reverse complement strand
AACCTTAACAACAGGGTTATGGAAAAAAAGAATCTATTAGACAAAATGGTCTGCTAAGATTTATTTCAAATAAAGCAGAAACTGATGTATGTATGTGTAAATAATTGTAATAGTTTGTTGTGGTTCTTAGTAATTGATATACAGTTGTTGGTATGTGTACTTAAACTACTTTCTTATGGTTCTTAGTAACTGAAGGACTGGTGTGTATATATATATGTATATATATATATATATATATATGTGCTTGA
>NW_013732286.1:0-248 GCF_000517525.1 Limulus polyphemus | reverse complement strand
CCGTTAGACCTATTTTATACTCAAGGCAGTCAAGGGTACTTATCTACCCTTATGTTTTGTTATTTTTCTGATATAAAGAAATAAACTTTTAAAAAGGATCCGTTAACCATATCTTCAGTGAAGGGATATACCGTCATAATCAATACAAAAAGTAATAACGTATGATAACATCAAATTTGAAGGTCAAGTAGGAGCCAAGTTACGCCGTTATAAGACCAAGAATTAATTGGTTATCATATATACTGCAG
>NW_013732285.1:0-248 GCF_000517525.1 Limulus polyphemus | reverse complement strand
GTCCAACTAATACTGAATCAATATTACAATTAGTCCCACTAATGCTGAATCAATATTACAATTAGTCCCACTAATGCTGAATCAATATTACAATTAGTCCCACTAATACTGAATCAATATTACAATTAGTCCCACTAATACTGAGTCAATATTACAATTAGTCCCACTAATACTGAGTCAATATTACCATTAGTTCCACTAATACTGAATCAATATTACAATTAGTCCCACTAATTCTGAATCAATAG
>NW_013732284.1:0-248 GCF_000517525.1 Limulus polyphemus | reverse complement strand
GTGGGGTGTTTGTTTATAGGCAAAACTATGTAGCTGTGTAAAAATGCAAATGAACATTTTTTCTTCACAAATTACACTAAATCTAAGTCAGAAAATGACAAAATATTAAATCTAAGATATGTTTTAGTCAAATTTGTTGAAATATACTTAGAATTGATATGTAAGAAGTTGAAAAACTCCAGAGAAACACTGCCCCCCAGTCTTTTACTTTTAAATCTTACCTTTTCTACCCTGAAAATGTATTATAC
>NW_013732283.1:0-248 GCF_000517525.1 Limulus polyphemus | reverse complement strand
CTTAAGCTCTTCAATGTATTAAGACCCCAACTGTGAAAATGTCATAGCTTCCCTGTGTTATTGAGATGAATGTATTTAGCCTGTTTCACAACCAACATATGGGCGTTATTGTTGTCACTTGTACACCGAGTTTGAACCATTTGCAAGAACCATTTGTAAGAAGGAAAAATATAAAATTTTTATGTGGGACTGGTACTAGCAGTATTACGTACAAATCACACAAGTTTATAATTCTAAATACTGAATCA
>NW_013732282.1:0-248 GCF_000517525.1 Limulus polyphemus | reverse complement strand
GTTTTGCAGTGATATACTTCCTTCTTGTTAGTGTTCCAGGTTAACTTCTGTGTATATTTATAATGTTGTTTTACAGTGATATACTACTTTGTTTTAGTTTTGTAGGTTAACATCTGGTTATATTTATAAAGTAGTTTTACAGTGATATACTTCTTTGTTGTTAGTATTGTAGGTTAACTTCTGGTTATAATATTGTTTTACAGTGATACACCACTTGTTGTTAATTTTCCGGGTTAACTCTGGGTATG
>NW_013732281.1:0-248 GCF_000517525.1 Limulus polyphemus | reverse complement strand
AACATAAGCTACAATGCTTACAATAAGCCTTTCATCATCATCAGTAACATAAGCTACAATACTTACAATAATACTTTCATCATCATCAATAACACAGACTACAATACTTACAATAAGACTTTCATCATCATCAGTAACATGAGGTACAATACTTACAAGAAGACTTTCATCATCATCAGTAACATAAACTACAATACTTACAATAAGACTTTCATCATCATCAGTAACATAAACTACAATACTTACAA
>NW_013732280.1:0-248 GCF_000517525.1 Limulus polyphemus | reverse complement strand
CGTTTTATTGATGTTTACCAGCCATCATCGGGTGACATTAAGTGGTTCTTTTTGTATTCTATTCTTATGGGAGAAAATGTCAAAGATGTTCCACTTCCTGGGAAGGCAGATAATCTTTATAATGATGGAATAAACTTAGCTAAGCCATATAACACAATATTATTA
This sequence comes from Limulus polyphemus, assembly GCF_000517525.1. Taxonomy (NCBI): domain Eukaryota; kingdom Metazoa; phylum Arthropoda; class Merostomata; order Xiphosura; family Limulidae; genus Limulus; species Limulus polyphemus. The sequence goes on along the minus strand of NW_013732280.1, from coordinate 83 downwards.
TATCTATATATGGAAAATGTCAAAGATGTTCCACTTCCTGGGAAGGCAGATAATCTTTATAATGATGGAATAAACTTAGCTAA
>NW_013732279.1:0-248 GCF_000517525.1 Limulus polyphemus | reverse complement strand
TTTAAAAATAAGATTATTAAAAAAAAACGCAACGTCTAAAAGACCCCGACGTCTTCTTATGAAACGAACTCCACCTTTTCGATTCTCTTTATTCTGGGTTAGTGAAAGTTCAATTTTTTTAGATTTTCACGGAACATAATACTTTTCTCGCCAAATTAAAATGGGCTATAGCCTTTTCGTTTTCGGTGAAAATATGATTTTTTTTGAGAAATGGAAAAAAGTGCTTTTTTAACGGATTTCAATACAAT
>NW_013732278.1:0-248 GCF_000517525.1 Limulus polyphemus | reverse complement strand
TGTTCCCACCAGACTTAGGAGCTGACCACTGGGGGAGCATGCTGTATCTTAACAACGTTTAAGGTATCACTTATACTTTATCACTAAGTGATTTCTTTCGTAAACAAAAAAAAAAAAGGTCCCATTGTGTGAGTTTCGGGTTAAGATAAGATGACGTACGAACGAAAATAATTCCCATTAGTCTCACCTCTGACCTTTTACTTAAGTCCAATCATCCGGGCAACTAAAGTTTGTTTGTTTGTTTGAAG
>NW_013732277.1:0-248 GCF_000517525.1 Limulus polyphemus | reverse complement strand
TCCGGAGATCATGCAACCACTCCATTCAGTTCAACACATCTTCTTCAAAGAAATCACCTCCGGCGATCATGCAACCACTCCATTCAGTTCAACACATCTTCTTCAAAAGAAATCACCTCCAGGCGATCATGCAACCACTCCATTCAGTTCAACACATCTTCTTCAAGAAATCACCTCCGGAGATCATGCAACCACTCCATTCAGTTCAACACATCTTCTTCAAAAGAAATCACCTCCGGAGATCATGC
>NW_013732276.1:0-248 GCF_000517525.1 Limulus polyphemus | reverse complement strand
AGTGTTGGAACATATAGTCTAACAATGAATAATGATGTTAATAATGAACGTAGTGTTGGAACATATAGTCTAACAATGAAGAATGGTATTAATAATGAACGTAGTGTTGGAACATATAGTCTAACAATGAAGAATGGTATTAATAATGAACGTAGTGTTGGAACATATAGTTTAACTATGAAGAATGGTATTAATAATGAACGTAGCGTTGGAACATATAGTCTAACAATGAATAATGATGTTAATAA
>NW_013732275.1:0-248 GCF_000517525.1 Limulus polyphemus | reverse complement strand
ATAAGTTTATATAGCTGCCTGGTTCACACAGACATCACTTTAGATATGTTACATTCTGACATACAGAAATGAACCCATACCACGATAAGTTCATATAGCTGACTGGTTCACAAAGACATCACTTTAGATATGTTACATTCTGACATACAGAAATGAACCCATACTGCGATAAGTTTATATAGCTGACTGGTTCACACAGACATCACTTTAGATATGTTACATTCTGACATACAGAAATGAACCCATAC
>NW_013732274.1:0-248 GCF_000517525.1 Limulus polyphemus | reverse complement strand
TTATTTCACTGGCAACATCTTCATCAGTTTGGTCTGTTATTTCACTTGCAACATCTTCATCAGTTTGGTCTGTTATTTCACTGGCAACATCTTCATCAGTTTGGTCTGTTATTTCACTAGCAACATCTTCATCAGTTTGGTCTGATATTTCACTGGCAATATCTTCGTCAGTTTGGTCTGTTATTTCACTGGCAACATCTTCATCAGTTTGGTCTGTTATTTCACTTGCAACATCTTCATCAGTTTAA
>NW_013732273.1:0-248 GCF_000517525.1 Limulus polyphemus | reverse complement strand
TATCTAGAACTGGCTAATGTCTCTACATTATTAGAAGTATATTCAGGCTTCGTATGTTGGTAAGCTGCAGGGATATCTAGAGCTGGCTAATGTCTCTACATTACTAGAAGTATATTCAGGCTTTATGTTGGTAAGCTGTAAGGATATCTAGAGCTGGCTAATGTCTCTACATTATTAGAAGTATATTCAGGCTTTATGTTGGTAAGCTGTAAGGATATCTAGAGCTGGCTAATGTCTCTACATTATTA
>NW_013732272.1:0-248 GCF_000517525.1 Limulus polyphemus | reverse complement strand
TTAAACAATCAATCGAACAATGTTACTGTACATTTTGTAAAAAAATTAAACAATGAATCGAATTATGTTACTGTACATTTTGTCAACAGATTAAACAATCAATCGAACTATGTTACTGTACATTTTGTCAACAAATTAAACAATCAATCGAACTATGTTACTGTACATTTTGTCAACAAATTAAACAATCAATCGAACTATGTTACTGTACATTTTATCAAAAATGTAAACAATCAATCGAACTATGT
>NW_013732271.1:0-248 GCF_000517525.1 Limulus polyphemus | reverse complement strand
AATCGGGTTTCGATACCCGTGGGAGCATAGCAATAAATAGCCTTTAGGGTTAAAAACAAATAAATAAAATTATAACGTAAAAATCGGGTTTCGATACCTGTGGTAGCATAGCATAGATAGTCTGCAGGAGTTAATAAACATTTTAAAAATTCATCATTGATTAGAAGCAACACTTATACATGCGCGTGCGTGAGTGTGTAATTTGTGTTATATAATGTAAATTACTCAAACTTAACGGTTGAAACAAG
>NW_013732270.1:0-248 GCF_000517525.1 Limulus polyphemus | reverse complement strand
CTGTGACAAATAGTGTACATATAAAATACACATCAAATTGTTTACTGTGACAAATAGTGTACATATAAAATACACATCAAATTGTTTACTGTGACAAATACTGTACATATAAAATACACATCAAATTGTTTACTGTGACAAATACTGTACATATAAAATACACATCAAATTGTTTACTGTGACAAATAGTGTACATATAAAATACACATCAAATTGTTTACTGTGACAAATACTGTACATATAAAATA
>NW_013732269.1:0-248 GCF_000517525.1 Limulus polyphemus | reverse complement strand
GGGCTGTTATCTATAATATCCACCTGGGGATATCATACTAGACCATCTTTCAGAGACTACCCTCGAACACATTCCACTGCCACATGTGTTTGATTTTCACTATTAATATGTACCTGGGGGTATCATATCAAATCCTCCTTCACAGTCTACACTTGAAGACATTCCACCGACGTATACTTTGGGCTTTTATCTATAATATCCACCTGGGGATATCATACTAGACCATCTTTCAGAGGCTACCCTCGAAC
>NW_013732268.1:0-248 GCF_000517525.1 Limulus polyphemus | reverse complement strand
GTGTGAAGCCTTTCTTTGTAACCACATAGATTTGTGGAAATAAATTATAAATTAAAGACCAGTATTTGAAAGCCTTTTCATATTCATTTTAACCCTTGTATTCACCGTGCCGGATAAAACAACAGAAACTGTATGTTATTTCTTCACATTCTTGATTAATCTTTTATATACGGAAAAAATACGGTTCTCAGAGAAAGGCTTCTATTGGTTAAACACCATTGTTGCTATATAACGTTCTCAGAGAAAGA
>NW_013732267.1:0-248 GCF_000517525.1 Limulus polyphemus | reverse complement strand
GTTTAATTATTGTATACATATGTTAAAGATAATATTATACAGCGGATCAACTGTTTAATTATTGTATATCCATGTTAAAGATAATATTATACAGCGGATCAACTGTTTAATTATTGTGTATCTATGTTAAAGATAATATTATACAGCGGATCAACTGTTTAATTATTGTATATCCATGTTAAAGATAATATTATACAGCGGATCAACTGTTTAATTATTGTGTATCTATGTTAAAGATAATATTATAC
>NW_013732266.1:0-248 GCF_000517525.1 Limulus polyphemus | reverse complement strand
ATACAAGAGACAGTACTATTATATTTATGTAGATAACATGCAACAGATAGAACTATTATATTTATATAAATAACATACAACAGATAGAACTATTATATTTATATAAATAACATGCAACAGATAGAACTATTATATTTATATAAATAACATACAAGAGACAGTACTATTATACTTATATAATAACATACAAGAGACAGTACTATTATATTTATATGATAACATACAAGAGACAGTACTATTATACTTAT
>NW_013732265.1:0-248 GCF_000517525.1 Limulus polyphemus | reverse complement strand
GTGGGGCTTGTGACCTAATTCTAAACCAAGTAACACTGTTCATGGGGCTTGTAACCTAACTCTACACCAAGTAACACTGTTCATGGGGCTTCTAACCTAATTCTAAACCAAGTAACACTGTTCATGGGGCTTTTAACCTAACTCTTCGCCAAGTAACACTGTTCATGAGGCTTGTAACCAAACTCTACACCAAGTAACACTGTTCATGGGGCTTCTAACCTAACTCTACACCAAGTAACACTGTTCAT
>NW_013732264.1:0-248 GCF_000517525.1 Limulus polyphemus | reverse complement strand
CCAATTTTGTAAACTCACGTGATGCTTCTTGAAGTAAAACATAGACTACTAGTTTTAGCTTTCAAACATCTTATCTTACTTTTTATTCAAAATCATCAAAATTCTTGCTTTTTATTATCGAATATAACCCACGAGATCCTGTACATTACAGTTAGTAGTCAGTGTTAATTATTTTAGCGCTTACATGAAATAAACTTTTTACATTTCTTAAGTTAAGGTTCTTACAAAGCACCGTTTAAGGCCTAAAG
>NW_013732263.1:0-248 GCF_000517525.1 Limulus polyphemus | reverse complement strand
TTAAACGTATGAATAACATATGTAAACCTAGCTATATTAGAAACATTAAAACGTCTAAGTATAACCCTGATACAGTTACCTAAACGTATGATTAACATGTGTAAACCTAGCTATATTAGAGACATTAAAACGTCTAAGTATAACCCTGATACAGTCACTTAAACGTATGATTAACATGTGTAAACCTAGCTATATTAAAAACATTAAAACGTCTAAGTATAACCCTGATACAGTCACCTAAACGTATG
>NW_013732262.1:0-248 GCF_000517525.1 Limulus polyphemus | reverse complement strand
GACTAGGAAATACTATACCTACTCTTACTAGAACATTAGAGACTAGGAAACACCGTACCTACTCTTACTAGAACATTAGAGACTAGTAAACACTGTACCTACTCTTACTAGAACATTAGAGACTAGAAAACACTGTACCTACTCTTACTAGAACATTAGAGAAACTAGGAAACACTGTACCGACTCTTACTAGAACATTAGAGAAACTAGGAAACACTGTACCTACTCTTACTAGAACATTAGAGATT
>NW_013732261.1:0-248 GCF_000517525.1 Limulus polyphemus | reverse complement strand
TTCTCTATATTGCTTTAGATTTGACTTGTTTCTGTACTATGTTGATATCCATATCCCACCTTTTTTAAATTAACAACTTTTACTAATCTTCTCTCTATATTGCTTTATGATTTGACTTGTTTCTGTCCCTTTTTTAAATTAACAACTTTTACTAATCTTTCTCTATATTGCTTTATGATTTGACTTGTTTCTGTACTATGTTGATATCCATATCCCACCTTTTTTAAATTAACAACTTTTACTAATCT
>NW_013732260.1:0-248 GCF_000517525.1 Limulus polyphemus | reverse complement strand
GTACCCTACACGTTAATACAGACACGTAAAGAGAACAAATACAAAAAATGACGTCCTATGTACCCAACACGTAAGGATAATAAATACAAAAATGACGTCCTATGTACCCTACACATTAATACTGACATGTAAAAATAACAAATTCAGAAACTGATGTCCTATTTAACCACACGTTAACACTGACGTTATTATATACAAAAATGCTCTTGTTCCACTTAAAATAAGAACGTTAACTAATAAAATTGATT
>NW_013732259.1:0-248 GCF_000517525.1 Limulus polyphemus | reverse complement strand
TATACTTCTCCAGCCACGTATCTATAGCGTTGAAATACTTCTCCAGCTACGTATCTATAGCGTTGAAATACTTCTCCAGCCACGTATCTATAGCGTTGATATACTTCTCCAGCCACGTATCTATAGCGTTGATATACTTCTCCAGCCACGTATCTATAGCGTTGATATACTTCTCCAGCTACGTTGAAATACTTCTCCAGCTACGTATCTATAGCGTTGATATACTTCTCCAGCCACGTATCTATAGC
>NW_013732258.1:0-248 GCF_000517525.1 Limulus polyphemus | reverse complement strand
TCGTACTAGCAGTAAAATGCAAGTACAATAATATTGTTGACACCGTCGTACTGTGTCAGGAATGACATGAAGTAAGTACTACAATAAATGTGAAAGCGTTTCACAAGTGAAATTACCACATATTAATATATTGTGTATCCATTACAATGATGGCCCGAAGGTGTCTGTTTGAAATTACGTGATTTAGGGGTGTTGTGTAATATGATGTATACCAGAGGTTCCCAAACTTTTTAGAATCGCGACCCACT
>NW_013732257.1:0-248 GCF_000517525.1 Limulus polyphemus | reverse complement strand
ATCTTACACGATGTGTAGGTTATTGGTATTGTCAACCCTTAATGGAATCTTACACGATGTGATGGTTATTGGTATTGTCAACCCCTAACGGCATCTTACACAATGTGTAGGTTATTAGTATTGTCAACCCCTAACGGCATCTTACACGATGTGTTGGTTATTGGTATTGTCAACCCTTAATGGCATCCTACACGATGTGTTGGTTATTGGTATTGTCAACCCTTAACGGCATCTTACACGATGTGTTG
>NW_013732256.1:0-248 GCF_000517525.1 Limulus polyphemus | reverse complement strand
TACGCGAACTTTATACTTGTAATTGTATTTGTACGCGAACTTTATACTTGTAATTGTATTTGTACGCGAACTATATACTTGTAATTGTATTTGTACATGGACTTTCTACTTGTAATTGTATTTGTACATGGACTTTATACTTGTAATTGTATTTGTACGCGAACTTTATACTTGTAATTGTACATGGACTTTATACTTGTAATTGTATTTGTACATGAACTTTATACTTGTAATTGTATTTGTACATG
>NW_013732255.1:0-248 GCF_000517525.1 Limulus polyphemus | reverse complement strand
CGCACAGAGAAGTTTGAAAGTACGTAGAATAAAGATACGATACTCTAACATGTATAGAGAAGTTTGAATGTACGTAGAATAGAGATACGATACTCTAACATTTACAGAGAAGTTTGAATGTATATAGAATAGAGATACGATACTCTAACATGTACAGAGAAGTTTGAATGTATGTAGAGATACGATACTCTAACATGTACAGAGAAGTTTGAATGTATATAGAATAGAGATACGATACTCTAACACGT
>NW_013732254.1:0-248 GCF_000517525.1 Limulus polyphemus | reverse complement strand
TTTTCTTTCTGTTTCTGTTAATCATGTTTCGCCTTCTTTCTGTTTCTGTTAGTCATGTTCCGTTTTCTTTCTGTTTCTGTTTATCATGTTCCGTTTTCTTTCTGTTTGTCATGTTTCATTTTCTTTACTGTTTTTATTAATGATGTTTGTTTCTCTAATGGTTTTGTTAGTCGTGTTTTGTTTACTTACTATTATTGTTAGTGATGTTTCAGTTTCTTTACTGTTCTTGTTAGTCATGTTTAGTTTTC
>NW_013732253.1:0-248 GCF_000517525.1 Limulus polyphemus | reverse complement strand
CTGGTTGTGTACTGCATCAGATTACAGTAAACCTGGTTGTGTACTGCATCAGATTACAGTAAACCTGGTTGTGTACTGCATCAGATTACAGTAAACCTGGTTGTGTACTGCATCAGATTACAGTAAACCTGGTTGTGTACTGCATCAGATTACAGTAAACCTGGTTGTGTACTGCATCAGATTACAGTAAACCTGGTTGTGTACTGCATCAGATTACAGTATACCTGGTTGTGTACTGCAGCAGGTTA
>NW_013732252.1:0-248 GCF_000517525.1 Limulus polyphemus | reverse complement strand
GTTTAACGTTGAATATTACTCATGATTTTAATTCTAAAATCTGTCAGTTTTTTACTCAAAACAAAACGTAATTTTATTCACTTTTACATAAAAATCATGTTTCACATATTTTCAACTATCAATAAAAATCATACTTTATCTACACCACACAAATCATACAGAAACATGTAGTGTTACAGATTTCAAAATGGGCGTTTGCAAACTTTTCACATTGAAAAGTATTTACTGGGACCACCAAAGTCAATTTT
>NW_013732251.1:0-248 GCF_000517525.1 Limulus polyphemus | reverse complement strand
AATTTTTGTCCAAAGGAACGCAACGACTATTTGGGGATAGTTGTCCCTAATTATGAAATAATAGAATAGAAGGAATGCAGATAGTTAGCAACACCCACTATCAACCCTTGAACTATTCTTTTCTAACCGAATATAGGGATTTAACCGTCACTCTTATGACACTCATAGTTTGTGGGTCATGAATATACAAGTTCATAATCCGGGCACGCTAAACGCTCAGTCACGCCTAGCTCGTTTTCGCCAATACA
>NW_013732250.1:0-248 GCF_000517525.1 Limulus polyphemus | reverse complement strand
ATTTTTAATCATTTATAAACTAGATTTTTATCGATATTTATAACGTGATTTTTAGTCCTTCCTCCGCATAATTTTTTTAAATTTAATTACGGTCCTTTTTTTATTCCTTCTTCCACTATATTTTGTCGACTGTTATAACTGTCTTTTAGTGTTCCTTCCTCCAGATTTTGTTGACATTGATAAGGGTCATTTTAGTCCGTTTCCACTAGATTTTGTTGACTTTGAAAACGTGTTATTAGTTTTCTTCC
>NW_013732249.1:0-248 GCF_000517525.1 Limulus polyphemus | reverse complement strand
AGCAAGAATTTGTTATCTGTGATGATAGCATCGCCTTATTTGGCAGATATTTGTTATCTGTAATGATAGCATCGCCTTATTGGCAGATATTTGTTATCTGTAATGATGACATAGCCTTATTAGTAGATATTTGTCATCTGTAATAATAGCATCACCTTATTAGTAGATATTTGTCATCTGTAATAATAGTATCGCCTTATTAGTAGATATTTGTCATCTGTAATAATAGCATTGCCTTATCAGTAGAT
>NW_013732248.1:0-248 GCF_000517525.1 Limulus polyphemus | reverse complement strand
TTTTAGTGTGGATAAGATCTTTGAGGAGTAAAGTTTCACATGGAATGGCAGATAGTTGAGTGTGGATAAGGTCTTTGAGGAGTAAAGTTTCATATTGAATGGCTAATGGTTTTAGTGTGGATAAAATCTTTGAGGAGTAAAGTTTCAATGGTTGATAGTGTTATCATATGGAATTGCTAATGGTTTTAGTGTGGATAAGATCTTTGAGGAGTAAAGTTTCAATGGTTGATAGTGTTATCATATTGAAT
>NW_013732247.1:0-248 GCF_000517525.1 Limulus polyphemus | reverse complement strand
TGCAGTTTTTGCTTTTGTGAATATAGGGTACAACGTGATCTCCTCAAAGGAAATATTTCATGCATTGCAGAATGATGGTGGTTTAAAGAGCACTAGTTTTCCGTTTTACGTTGCAGCGTGATGTTGTTGATGATGCCCTGACAAGTTCATATAAAGATGCATTTTCTCTTTTTAGCCATATACATTTTAATGAAGCAAAAGTTGTTGACAGTGAGCTTTATGTTTTTGAATATTCAGATTGTGACTAT
>NW_013732246.1:0-248 GCF_000517525.1 Limulus polyphemus | reverse complement strand
AACTAGAGGAACATGACTTCTTGTATGTTTGAAGACGTGTCACGATGCATGTTCAAGGACGCGGGAACTAGAGAAACATGACTTCGTGTATGTGTTAAGACGTTTCACGATGCATGTTCAAGGACGCGGGAACTAGAGGAACATGACTTTGTATATGTTTTAAGACGTGTCACGATGCATGTTCAAGGACGCTGGAACTAGAGGAACATGACTTTGTATATGTTTTAAGACGTGTCACGATGCATGTT
>NW_013732245.1:0-248 GCF_000517525.1 Limulus polyphemus | reverse complement strand
ATTGCCTAAAAGTAGCTCACAGTTAGTGTATGAACTACCTAAAAGTAGCTCACAGTCACTGTATAAACTGCCTAAAAGTAGCTCACAGTCAGTGTATGAACTGCCTAAAAGCAGCTCACAGTCAGTGTATGAACAGCCTAAAAGTAGCTCACAGTCAGTGTATGAACTACCTAAAAGCAGCTCACAGTCAGTGTATGAACAGCCTAAAAGTGCTCACAGTCAGTGTATGAACTGCCTAAAAAGCAGCT
>NW_013732244.1:0-248 GCF_000517525.1 Limulus polyphemus | reverse complement strand
TATTACCTTACTACATTTATAGAACATACTGACATGATAACACATAGCCAACTGGTTTTTATACTATTTAACCGTTTGGTTAGAAATGGTGGAATCTCTAGAATCATAAAATAACACAACATTAAAATAAAAACTACACGTGGAATCTCTAGAATCATAAAATAACAGAACATTAAATAAAAACTACACGTGGAATCTCTAGAATCATAAAATAACAGAACATTAAATAAAAACTACACGTGGAATCT
>NW_013732243.1:0-248 GCF_000517525.1 Limulus polyphemus | reverse complement strand
ACACACACACACAGCTGAAAGAGAGAGCATGTTTGGTGACTGCAATTCAGATCTGCAACTCACAAGTTGCAGGTCAAACCCTAACAACTAGGCCATGCCAGACTCTTTGAGAAATTAATAACTATATAATTCAATGTTGTATAAATAAGCAAATATCTAAGTAGTTCTGAACTCCTCTCTATTCTTGTCAAACATTATTGAAAAATAGACAGAAACCCTTACACTACCATATAGTATCACAAAAAATC
>NW_013732242.1:0-248 GCF_000517525.1 Limulus polyphemus | reverse complement strand
GTATCAGTTTTATCTTCCACTGTTACAGTGTATCAGTTTCAGCTTCCACTGTTACAGTGTATCAGTTTCAGCTTCCACTGTTACAGTGTATCAGTTTTCAGCTTCCACTGTTACTTTTATCTTCCACTGTTACAGTGTATCAGTTTTAGCTTCCACTGTTACAATGTATCAGTTTCAGCTTCCACTGTTACAGTGTATCAGTTTCAGCTTCCACTGTTACAGTGTATCAGTTTCAGTGTATCAGTTTT
>NW_013732241.1:0-248 GCF_000517525.1 Limulus polyphemus | reverse complement strand
GATCTAGTTGGGTTTTATTTTACAACATCGAGCTATGTGAAAGAAATATATCCCAGAGATTAAAGTGTGGCTTAGAGACAAGTTACACACTCTGGATTCGACTTGTGTTCACATTTAATGATGTAGTAAATATCGATCTAGTTGGGTTTTATTTTACAACATCGAGCTATGTGAAAGAAATATATCCCAGAGATTAAAGTGTGGCTTAGAGACAAGTTACACACTCTGGATTCGACTTGTGTTCACAT
>NW_013732240.1:0-248 GCF_000517525.1 Limulus polyphemus | reverse complement strand
CAAAATAGAATCTTCTGAAGTTAATCTACATCCAGACTACCCAGAACTAACTATACAAGTAATACATACAAAAGGATCTTCTGAAGTTAACCTACATCCAGACTACCCAGAACTGACTATACAAGTAATACATACAACATGATCTTCTGAAGTTAATCTACATCCAGACTACCCAGAACTAACTATACAAGTAATACATACAAAGGATCTTCTGAAGTTAACCTACATCCAGACTACCCAGAACTGAC
>NW_013732239.1:0-248 GCF_000517525.1 Limulus polyphemus | reverse complement strand
GTTATCCTACTGTTTACTTTTCTCATCTGTAAAATAATACCAAACTTGTTATTCTAATGTTTACTTTTCTCATCAGTAAAACAGTACCAAACTTGTTATCCTTCTGTTTACTTTTCTCATCTGTAAAATAATACCAAACTTGTTATCCTACTGTTTACTTTTCTCATCTGTAAAACAGTACCAAACTTGTTATCCTACCTTTTACTTTTTCATCTGTAAAACAGTACCAAACTTGTTATCCTACCTTT
>NW_013732238.1:0-248 GCF_000517525.1 Limulus polyphemus | reverse complement strand
CCGCAATCAAGGAGAAGAAGGAAATAGGTGTTGAGGGAGAGATGGTATATGGAACATGTCAACAATGGTTCAAAAGGAGAACTGGAAAGGGCTTAAAGGACCACATTGAGATCCCAATCAGGCAATTCAGAGGAATGTGGAGGACGCATGAACCTAAAAGGAGCGGAGAAGGAGGGAAATGGTAGGGGAAGACGAAAAATTATCGAAACTTGGAGAAATGGAAGGTATTTGACAAGGTTGCCAGACAG
>NW_013732237.1:0-248 GCF_000517525.1 Limulus polyphemus | reverse complement strand
TGAACAGTCGACGAACAGATAAACCCAATTAAATATAATCCAGTATTTTAGAATCCATTTTCAGGCATTTTTATCCTCAGGTACCTTGAAAACGATCAAAAGGTAAAAAAAAAAACAAAAGAAAGAGGAATTATTTTTATTCTTTAATCAAATTAATCTCCAATTGTTAAAAATATTTTGAATATAGTTTTCATATAATATGAAAATGTTTGATTTTATACAATTTGAAAAATGGTAAAATACCCCCC
>NW_013732236.1:0-248 GCF_000517525.1 Limulus polyphemus | reverse complement strand
ACGACCCTCAAATTGCACAGTATTCATTATAATTACCAATTGTTATTTGCACTGGTATAGGCAATAAAGATTGTCAAGTCACGACCCTCAAATTGCACAGTATTGATTATAATTACTAATTGTTATTTGCACTGATATAGGCAATAAAGATTGTCAAATCACGACCCTCAAATTGCACAGTATTCATTAAAATTACCAATTGTTATTTGCACCTGTATAGGCAACAAAGATTGTCAAATCACGACCCT
>NW_013732235.1:0-248 GCF_000517525.1 Limulus polyphemus | reverse complement strand
CTGAAAGTGGTCAGTCACAACAACTATGTAACCTGAGAGTGGTCAGTCACAATAATTATGTAACTTGAGACTGGTCAGTCACCATAACTATATAATCTGAAAGTGGTCAGTCACAACAACTATATAACCTGAGAGTGGTCAGTCACAATAATTATGTAACTTGAGACTGGTCAGTCACCATAACTATATAATCTGAAATTGGTCAGTCACAACAACTATATAACATGAGAGTGGTCAGTCAACTTAAA
>NW_013732234.1:0-248 GCF_000517525.1 Limulus polyphemus | reverse complement strand
CTCCATACCTTCTATTCTTTGGTTAGAGATCAGTAAATTCTTCATACCTTCTATTCTTTGGTTAGAGATAAGTAAATTCTTTATATCTTCTAGTCCTTGGTTAGAGATCAGTAAATCCTTCATACCTTCTATTTTTGGTTAGGGATCAGTAAATCCTCCATACCTTCTATTCTTTGGTTAGGGATCAGTAAATCCTCATACCTTCTATTCTTTGGTTAGAGATCAGTAAATCCTTCATACCTTCTATT
>NW_013732233.1:0-248 GCF_000517525.1 Limulus polyphemus | reverse complement strand
TGTTCAGATTACAATATGCATAATACATTATTTAAAGGATTATACAACATTGATAATAATTACAGCATAGAATACAACCTGTACAAACCACCCTACAATAAAATTATATAACATGTGAAAGTGCATCAGCACAAATGTTATCAACCCCTTAGACATGGATTACCTTCAAATCATACTCTTGTAATGATAAACTCCAATTTAACAGTCTTCTTTTTGCCCTTGATTTGGTTTAAAAACATCAACGGGTT
>NW_013732232.1:0-248 GCF_000517525.1 Limulus polyphemus | reverse complement strand
AACAGTGTTATATATAGTTTTGTTGTATGTTGTACTAACAGTGTCATATATAGTTTTGTTGTATTTTGTACTAATAGTGTTATATATAGTTTTGTTGTATGTTGTACTAACAGTGTTATATATAGTTTTGTTGTACTAACAGTGTCATATATAGTTTTGTTATATTTTGTACTAACAGTGTTATATATAGTTTTGTTGTATGTTGTACTAACAGTGTCATATATAATTTTGTTATATTTTGTACTAAC
>NW_013732231.1:0-248 GCF_000517525.1 Limulus polyphemus | reverse complement strand
CCAGAGGTAGAGTGTGTTGTATACATACATACATTGGATATTGTTGGTTATCTCAGTAGATCACCAGAGATAGAGTGTGTTGCATACATAATTTGGATATTGTTGGTTATCTCAGTAGATCACCGGAGGTAGAGTGTGTTGTATACATATATACATTGGATATTGTTGGTTATCTCAGTAGATCACCAGAGGTAGAGTGTGTTGTATACATATATACATTGGATATTGTTGGTTATCTCAGTAGATCG
>NW_013732230.1:0-248 GCF_000517525.1 Limulus polyphemus | reverse complement strand
TTAGAAACAATATTGTTCACCATGTAGTGTTTAAAATACATAAAATATTGTCCCTTTATCATTCTTGGAATAAATTAGAAACAATATTGTTTACTGATGTATTTTAAACACTACATAAAATATTGTCCCTCTATCATTCTTGGAATAGATTAGAAACAATATTGTTCACTGATGTATTTTAAACACTACATAAAATATTGTCCCTTTATCATTCTTGGAATAGATTAGAAACAATATTGTTTACTGAA
>NW_013732229.1:0-248 GCF_000517525.1 Limulus polyphemus | reverse complement strand
GCATGTTAATATAATATATTTAACCTCAATAAGTAGATGTGGCAAGATGGACTGTTATGACATGTGCATGATCCAAAATTGTTTTAAAATATATACTTCACCTCAATAACTAGATGTGGCAACGTGGACTGTAATTACATGTAAATATAATATACATACTCTCAATAACTAGATGTGGCAATAAGGACTGTAATGATATACTAATATAGTATACATAACCTCAATAACTAGATGTGGTAACGTGGATT
>NW_013732228.1:0-248 GCF_000517525.1 Limulus polyphemus | reverse complement strand
GCAAGGTTAAAGTCATCTCTTGATATATCAAATCTTGCAATGTTAAAGTCATCTCTTGATATATCAAGTCTTGCAAGGTTAAAGTCATATCTTGATATATCAAGTCTTACAACGTTAAAGTCATCTCTTGATATATCAGATCTTGCAAGGTGAAAGTCATCTCTTGATATATCAAGTCTTGCAACGTTAAAGTCATCTCTTGATATATCAAATCTTGCAACGTTAAAGTCATCTCCTGATATATCAAA
>NW_013732227.1:0-248 GCF_000517525.1 Limulus polyphemus | reverse complement strand
TGTTCAGCGGCATCACTCCTCGAACCTAAGATCCTACAATCCGGCATACTAACCGCTAGGCCGCACCTGGCCACCATTCTAAGTGGATCGTTAGAAGTGAAAAGCAGGTCTTAATGTTATTTCCAAAATTAAGTTTAACACTTAAGTGTTGAAAATACTGTACTTTTAAAAACAAGGTCTTAAAACCATGTCACGTTAGCAATTACTTGATAGTTTCAACCAAACACGTGAACATCTTTAATTGTTTG
>NW_013732226.1:0-248 GCF_000517525.1 Limulus polyphemus | reverse complement strand
TTTACCGCTAAAAGGTTAGGCCTACACAAGGAATGCCACAAATCGATCTTGAACTTTAATGACTAGAATGAATTTAATGAGTAGAAATCCGCTGAAATCTACCTGGTCGTCAAATTATTTACAAAGGAATTTACTTTCTCGTAGATTATTGTCTTCTGCTCATCTAACAGCTAATACTAATTTAGATGTGAAGCCTGCTGATAAAACCTGTATTTACAAACAAAAGTATTCAAAAATCGCGAAGATAT
>NW_013732225.1:0-248 GCF_000517525.1 Limulus polyphemus | reverse complement strand
GTTTCAAATTAATTACTATATATACATGATGATTTTCTTATTGGCAGCTCTTTGATTATATTATTTAAATTATTTACCATAAGTGTTTAGCGTGATTATTTTGAAAATTAAATGTCGTTACAGTTTTTACTAATACTTTTAACTTTGAAGTGTTTAGTTTATTTGTTTGTTTGTTTAGAATTTCGCGCAAAGCTACACGAGGGCTATCTGCGCTAGCCGTCCCTAATTTAGCAGTGTAAGACTAGAGA
>NW_013732224.1:0-248 GCF_000517525.1 Limulus polyphemus | reverse complement strand
TCAACTGAATTACATCGTTGATTAATTTTCAGAGAACACACTCAAGTGAATTACATGGGTGATTAATTTCAAAATAACAAACTCAAGTGAATTACATCGCTAACTTGCTTTCAAGGAACAAATTCAAACAAAAACCTGCCAGAAAGAATCTCGTTAATTTGGAGCCCAGCGACAAAGCGGTATGCTTGTGGACAATAACCGCTGGAAATCGGGTGTCGATACTCGTAGTGGGCAGATCACAGATAGTC
>NW_013732223.1:0-248 GCF_000517525.1 Limulus polyphemus | reverse complement strand
TCATTGTGAACTTGGCAGTTTCCTTCCATTTTACCTTTTGTAGGTTAGTCTTCCGTCAAGTGTCATTGTGAACTTGGCAGTTTCCTTCCATTTTACCTTTTGTAGATTAGTCTTCCGTCGAGTGTCCTTGTGATCTTGGCAGTTTCATTCCATTTTACCTTTTGTAGGTTAGTCTTCCGTCGAGTGTCATTGTGAACTTGGCAGTTTCCTTCCATTTTACCTTTTGTAGGTTAGTCTTCCATCGTGTG
>NW_013732222.1:0-248 GCF_000517525.1 Limulus polyphemus | reverse complement strand
AAGTATTCTTACTTGACTGTTTCTAAACAACAAGTATTCTTACTTGACTGTTTCTAAACTACAAGTATTCTGACTTGACTGTTTCTAAACAACAAGTATTCTTACTTGACTGTTTCTAAACAACAAGTATTCTTACTTGACTGTTTCTAAACAACAAGTATTCTTACTTGACTGTTTCTAAACTACAAGTATTCTTACTTGACTGTTTCTAAACAACAAGTATTCTTACTTGACTGTTTCTAAACTAC
>NW_013732221.1:0-248 GCF_000517525.1 Limulus polyphemus | reverse complement strand
GGGAAACATTCACAATGCACTGAAACATTTGAAAGTATTACAGTAAAGAATAAGCACATTAAATTTGCTGAACAACCCAAATTATATTCATATTTATTTTGTAAATATTGCAAAGGAATATACGTTTAACTAGACGTTTAAAATAGCGCTTACTTTCCAATATATTTTCTGGCTAGTCGTTTGATAAAGCGCTTACTTCCAATATTACATCTGGCAATCATTTAGATAAAGCGCTTACTTCCAATAAA
>NW_013732220.1:0-248 GCF_000517525.1 Limulus polyphemus | reverse complement strand
CCCTCATGACATATATATATACAGTCTACCACCAGATGTTCTATTCACCCTCATGACATATATATACACACTACCACCAGATGTTCTATTTACCCTCATGACATATATATACACACTACCACCAGATGTTCTATTTACCCTCATGACATATATATATACAGTCTACCACCAGATGTTCTATTTACCCTCATGACATATATATATACACTACCACCAGATGTTCTATTTACCCTCATGACGTATATATA
>NW_013732219.1:0-248 GCF_000517525.1 Limulus polyphemus | reverse complement strand
AGTATTTATGTTTTGGAATTGTTGTCAAAATTGCGTAATTGGACTATTTAGTTAAATAAAATTAACGTTGATATATCAGCACGTACAGGAACTGTCAAAAATAAAAAAAACTTGCCTAAAGAGAACCCATTCTTCCCCGGATGTTAAGTGGTACAAGATCTTCAGTTGACTGATTAATTGGGTTTTTAAATGACCCCTTACACATGCGATCTATGTTGTTTAAATGACCCCTTACACGTGTGATCTAT
>NW_013732218.1:0-248 GCF_000517525.1 Limulus polyphemus | reverse complement strand
AATGATATAGTGAGTCACCAAAAGACTAGTTATTCACATGGATATAGTGAGTCACCAAAGACTAGTTATTCACGTGATATAGTGAGTCACCAAAGACTAGTTATTCACGTGATATAGTGAGTCACCAAAGACTAGTTATTCACGTGATATAGTGAGTCACCAAAGACTAGTTATTCAGATGATATAGTGAGTCACCAAAGACCAGTTATTCATAGGATATAGTGAGTCACCAAAGACTAGTTATTCAC
>NW_013732217.1:0-248 GCF_000517525.1 Limulus polyphemus | reverse complement strand
AGATAAGTGAATTTGTCTATTTTTCTATGTTATTAGTAAATATTCTTTGGTGCATTATTTAATTATATAAAAATTATTAAATGCATTACTATCTATAGTATATAAAATTAGGGTCAACTCTCATCGTAAACCTGAGAGAAAAAAAAAGAAGATTGGGTAAGTACTTTATTTCTTGTTTTTCATATTCATTATTAAAAAAGTAACTAAAACAAAAAATATGGATCTTTTAAGTTATTTAAGACTAGATT
>NW_013732216.1:0-248 GCF_000517525.1 Limulus polyphemus | reverse complement strand
TCGGAAACTACGCCTCGACCGACTGGAAACTGGAGCCCGGCCCTGCTTGAACGGGACTTAGCCTTGGCCTTCACTTTGCCACCTTTGCCTCGACCGGACATTTTTATTTTACTATTTGTCCTTGGCCTTCACTTTGCCACCTTTGCCTCGACCGGACATTTTTATTTTACTATTTGTATGAAAGCAACAAGAAAAATAAAGACACTAATATATGGTCCCAACTGCGTGGATGGAGAGAATCGTATGGT
>NW_013732215.1:0-248 GCF_000517525.1 Limulus polyphemus | reverse complement strand
TGTACAGACTCTATACCAAGAGACCTGAAAGGACGAGAGTGTTACTGTACAGACTCTACACCAAGAAACCTGAAGGGACGAGGGTGTTACTGTACAGACTCTATCCCAAGAGACCTGAAAGGACGAGAGTGTTACTGTACAGACTCTACACCAAGAAACCTGAAAGGACGAGACTGTTACTGTACAGACTCTATACCAAGAGACCTGAAGGGACGAGAGTGTTACTGTACAGACTCTACACCAAGAAA
>NW_013732214.1:0-248 GCF_000517525.1 Limulus polyphemus | reverse complement strand
GCTAACAACGAAACATCACGTTTCTCGTCACTTGCTAACAACGAAACATCACGTTTCTCGTCACTTGCTAACAACGAAACATCACGTTTCTCGTCACTTGCTAACAACGAAACATCACGTTTCTCGTCACTTGCCAACAACGAAACATCACGTTTCTCGTCACTTGCTAACAATGAAACATCAAGTTTCTCATCACTTGCTAACAACGAAACATAAAGTTTCTCATCACTTGCTAACACTGAAACATC
>NW_013732213.1:0-248 GCF_000517525.1 Limulus polyphemus | reverse complement strand
CAAACTTATGCAAGGTGCTTCCATGTTGTTTTTGTCCTTGGACCACACTTGGCATAATATGTCGTATCCCAAGTCACTTCTCCCTGGATGTTTTCTGCCCAGGTGAACTACACTTGGCCTGTTTATATATGGTCCTCCAGCCCTAGCCACATATTCTCTTTGATTCTTCCCTTAGAGTCTTCTTCTTTTCTTTCCTGGGTGAAGAGCATACCTATTGCAGAAGTAGTGCTGTACTCCACAGGTGTGGG
>NW_013732212.1:0-248 GCF_000517525.1 Limulus polyphemus | reverse complement strand
GTGTAGAAGGAACTGTAAAGTCACAGTGTAGAAGGAACTGTAGAGTCACAGTGTAAGAAGGAACTGTAAAGTCACAGTGTAGAAGGAACTGTAAAGTCACAGTGTAGAAGGAACTGTAAAGTCACAGAATATAAATACTTTTATAATTAGAAATATGTCTACAATAAGGGGATAGAAGAAAAATATATAGTCACAGAATAGAAGGAACTGTAAAGTCACAGTGTAGAAGGAACTGTAAAGTCACAGTG
>NW_013732211.1:0-248 GCF_000517525.1 Limulus polyphemus | reverse complement strand
TTCAGTCTAGATTATTCACTACTGTATACGTGATAACAATAATTTCACTAGAGGTAAACGTTCACTGTATTTTATTCACTACTGTATACGTGATAACAATAATTTTATTACAGGTAAACTTTCAGTCTAGCTTATTCACTACTGTATACGTGATAACAATAATTTCACCAGAGGTAAACGTTCACTCTGGGTTATTCACTACTACATCCGTGATAACAATAATTTAACTAGAGGTAAACGTTCACTGT
>NW_013732210.1:0-248 GCF_000517525.1 Limulus polyphemus | reverse complement strand
CAAAGGAAGTTCAATAGATATAATGTCATCCATCACTGATAAAGGAAGTTCAATAAATATAATGTCATCCATTGCTGAGTCATGATACTTTAATACAACAAAGTGTGAAAGAATATGCTTCATTAATCATTCGCCAAAAATAATATTTTAAGTTTAAATCACGTGCTTCAATACACCTCTGCTAGCCATGCCAGTATATTATGTTTTATTATCGCTAATTATTCATTACAAAAAAAGACATTTACTAT
>NW_013732209.1:0-248 GCF_000517525.1 Limulus polyphemus | reverse complement strand
AAATTAAGAAAATAAATGAAGTTTGGAGAACGACAAAGAAAATGTAACATTATAACTAAGAGTACATCTTTGGATAATGGAGCTGAAAGTGTAATAACAACTAAAAAATATAGCCTAAATCGTCACAAAAAGGATAATTTCTACAAATCCTTATCCTTTAATCGACGATAATTTCTTTAAATTCCCACACGGCCAGTATTAACTGTAACAATATACTGTATAGGTTGTCACTACAAGTCCCCACCCTT
>NW_013732208.1:0-248 GCF_000517525.1 Limulus polyphemus | reverse complement strand
TTAATTCTAGTTTGATATGTATTTAAATGGGAAGAATGTTGTAATTATTTTTTGGTGTGTAATAAAAACTGTAAGTATGTTGTAATTATCGTTTGGTATCTATTTGAGCTTGAAGAATGTTATTATTCAAATTTGGAATGCATTTAAACTGGAAGACTGTTGTAATTCTAGTTTGGTATGTGTTTAAACTGGAAGACTGTTGTAATTCTAGTTTGGTATATGTTTAATCTGGATGAATGTTGTAATTG
>NW_013732207.1:0-248 GCF_000517525.1 Limulus polyphemus | reverse complement strand
TGTTGTAGTACAAACATAATACACTAGTAGAACCAACACTAATGTAGTGATTATGTCATAATTATAGTGGTATTGTTGTTGTTGTGGTTTACTGGTGCATTATGTTTTTACTACAATACCACTATAATTATGAAACAATCACTACAAGGATGTTATACTACAAACATCATTCACTAGTATAACAACAACAGTACTACTATAAATATATTATAATCACTACATGCATGTTGTAGTACATACATAATACA
>NW_013732206.1:0-248 GCF_000517525.1 Limulus polyphemus | reverse complement strand
ATTATTGTGTGCTTTCTACTGTTATGATGAAAGCTCAAGTGTGTTGTAGCTGTGGTAAAGAGCTAAGCAATATCAAATTCAGGTTGTGGTTGTATTAGTAAAGAAATAATAAGAGATCCTTTGAGAAAAGAAGTACAGGTCCATTTTGTAACTATGTGGATTGAAATTTACTCATACTTTAGTGCCATCATTTCTGAAAATGAATCTTGCCACCGGTAGTTGGGAAATTATATAATGATTTGGTTTCA
>NW_013732205.1:0-248 GCF_000517525.1 Limulus polyphemus | reverse complement strand
AACAATGAATTATAGAAAAATGCTTTTTTTTATAGATTACCACCATATGGGTACAATTATTTACAAACAATGAATTATAGAAAAATGCTTTTTTTTATAGATTACCACCATATGGGTACAATTATTTACAAACAATGAATTATAGAAAAATGCTTTTTTTTATAGATTACCACCATATGGGTACAATTATTTACAAACAATGAATTATAGAAAAATGCTTTTTTTTTATAGATTACCACCATATGGGT
>NW_013732204.1:0-248 GCF_000517525.1 Limulus polyphemus | reverse complement strand
ATTGCTGATTAGCTCGCCTTTTGAGCCTTCATAATCCCAGTGCAAGGCTGTGTTTGTGTTCTTTTATTGTGCTCGGATCCAGTTGTGTTTATACATAGTATAAGAAGAAATTTAGCGCTGTTACGTCTTTGTTTTTGAAGTAAAAGGATGAAAAATATTACTTAAAGTTAGCGTGCATACTAGTGAGAAATTACTGACAGTTTCTTTTTGAATTTCGCGCAAAGCTACACGAGGGCTAACTACGCTAG
>NW_013732203.1:0-248 GCF_000517525.1 Limulus polyphemus | reverse complement strand
GAGCACATAAGCGTAAAGCTACAAAATAGGCTATCCATGACTTACCGCTGTGTCACTTGGGGGAGCACATAAGCGTAAAGCTACAAAATGGGCTATCTGTGACTTACCGCTGTGTCACTTGGGGGGAGCACATAAGCGTAAAGCTACAAAATAGGCTATCCATGACTTACCGCTGTGTCACTTGGGGGGAGCACATAAGCGTAAAGCTACAAAATGGGCTATCTGTGACTTACCGCTGTGTCACTGGG
>NW_013732202.1:0-248 GCF_000517525.1 Limulus polyphemus | reverse complement strand
CTCGATGACGCATCAATACAAAATAATAAATATAAGCTGTAGTATATTTCCTTCTTCAAAGATTTAACCCAACCATGTTAATGTACAATAAGGTAATATCTAGTTATTTAAAGTTACTCATAATTACGAGTAAATACTCTTTGTTTAATTAAAAATAAAAGCTGTAATCTTGTTCCTCTTCATAAGTTTAACATAACCAAGTACAGTACATGTACACAACATACTGTTACGTCTCCGTTTGTTAATTG
>NW_013732201.1:0-248 GCF_000517525.1 Limulus polyphemus | reverse complement strand
AAGGTGGGTTTTAGATTATATGGAGTAAAGGATGGCGCTCCACAATGTGGATTAACGATTATATGGAGTAACAGATGGCGCTCCACAAAGTGGGTTAAAGATTATTTTGAGTAACAGATGGCGCACAACAAGGTGGATTAAAGATTATGTTGAGTAACAGATTGCGCTCAACAAGGTGGGTTAAAAATTATGTTGAGTAACAGATGGGACTCAACAAGGTGGGTTAACGATTATGTGAAGTAACAGAT
>NW_013732200.1:0-248 GCF_000517525.1 Limulus polyphemus | reverse complement strand
TTTATATCAACACTATGTCATCAATGCTACCTTTGTTTATTTTATATCAACCACTATGTCATCAATGCTACCTTTGTTTATTTTATATCAACACTATGTCATCAATGCTACCTTTGTTTATTTTATATCAACACTATGTCATCAATGCTACATTTGTTTACTTTATATCAACACTATGTCATCAATGCTACCTTTGTTTATTTTATATCAACACTATGTCATCAATGCTACCTTTGTTTATTTTATAT
>NW_013732199.1:0-248 GCF_000517525.1 Limulus polyphemus | reverse complement strand
ACAATTTATATATAAATGATTTAATTATCTATCGAATTAATGATTAATTATATTCTTGTTGAGACTTATATTGTATGAGTTATGGCTACCTAGAAACAAAGTAGAGAACATATTACATGTGTCGCTATAGTTTTTTTAGTTAATCCTAATACAGACAGTGAATGCTAATTCATTAGTTAATTAATTAATAATTCAGTAGTCCTACCACAACAGTTAAATATATAATTGAAAACTATAAACATAAGTTG
>NW_013732198.1:0-248 GCF_000517525.1 Limulus polyphemus | reverse complement strand
ATACGATTCTGACCATTTCATTTAGCTGTAAGAAATGTTCTAACGAATTTAGGATACGATTCTGACCATTTCATCTAGCTATAAGAAATGTTCTAACAAGTTATGAGAAACGTTTCTTGATAAGATTAACAAGAGTGAAAGCTTTGTTTTGTCTACATAAATATGTGTCACATATGCCACATTTTATGACACATAAATCGTGTCACTTGAAATATTTCCAAACGTA
Source organism: Limulus polyphemus (assembly GCF_000517525.1). Taxonomy (NCBI): domain Eukaryota; kingdom Metazoa; phylum Arthropoda; class Merostomata; order Xiphosura; family Limulidae; genus Limulus; species Limulus polyphemus. The sequence goes on along the minus strand of NW_013732198.1, from coordinate 22 downwards.
TTTCTGCTTCTATTACTTCTCC
>NW_013732197.1:0-248 GCF_000517525.1 Limulus polyphemus | reverse complement strand
ACTTTAAAACAAGGAACTAGTAAAATATTTGAATCACGATTTCATTTCATTATATTTATAAATTTCATATGTATGAATGTTGTATATTCAGTAAAATGCAATTAAGTCATGGATACTGAGATAGCAATAAGACTAAAATAATCAGGTAATCAGGGGTGCTCAGAAACTGTTTTTCCTCTTCGCTCAGCTTGTGAAATTTAGAATCATTCTCTTTGTGAATTGGTAAAATGTTTATGCCGAGATTTAGG
>NW_013732196.1:0-248 GCF_000517525.1 Limulus polyphemus | reverse complement strand
TAAAGTAACAATTTTCCCTGTAAGTAGCATTCAACCTTCTGATATTAATATAACAATTATCACTGTAAGTAACATTTAACCTCCTGATATTAATATAACAATTTTCACTGTAAGTAACATTCAACCTCCTGATATTAATGTAACAATTTTCACTGTAAGTAACATTCAACCTCCGGATATTAATATAACAATTTTCACTGTAAGTAACATTTAACCTCCGTTACATTAATATCAAATTATCACTGTAA
>NW_013732195.1:0-248 GCF_000517525.1 Limulus polyphemus | reverse complement strand
CCTAACGTAACACCCATATACCCAATGGAATACAGTACTAACACTAATGTAGAACCTATACCTGGATAGGATACAACAATATCGCTAACGTAACACCCATATACCAATGGAATACAGTTCTAACACTAATGTAGAACCTATGCCTGGATAGGATACAACAATATCGCCAACGTAACACCCATATACCAATAGAATACAGTTCTAACACTAATGTAGAACCTATACCTGGATAGGATACAACAATATCG
>NW_013732194.1:0-248 GCF_000517525.1 Limulus polyphemus | reverse complement strand
TGAAGTACGCTATACGAATAGTTAAACTGTAATAAATGAATAAATCAAATATCCATTTTACGTATTCTGAACGAAAACAGGGGTACATATGCCACTAACACATTTTCATTGCTTATTTTTCATTTCGATATGTTATACTACTTTTAGTCCATATGATTCATACGAAAACATCTCCAGGTTAAATGTTTCATGCTATGGAAAATAGGTCTCTATGTAAGTTTTAAATTAAATTAGAATGTGAATATTCG
>NW_013732193.1:0-248 GCF_000517525.1 Limulus polyphemus | reverse complement strand
TACCCCATTGTCCTCTATTCTACCAGACGGTTACGATTGATACTCGCATCTTACCCCATTGTCCTCTATTCTACCAGACGGTTACGATTGATACTCGCATCTTACCCCATTGTCCTCTATTCTACCAGACGGTTACGATTGATACTCGCATCTTACCCCATTGTCCTCTATTCTACCAGACGGTTACGATTGAAACTCGGATCTTACCCCATTGTCCTCTATTCTACCAGACGGTTACGATTGAAACT
>NW_013732192.1:0-248 GCF_000517525.1 Limulus polyphemus | reverse complement strand
CAGGGAATGTTACATATTATATACGATAAACAGACTCGGGGAATGTTCACATATTATATACGATAAACAGACACAGGGAATGTTCACATATTATATACAATAAACAGACTCGGGGAATGTTTACATATTATATACGATAAACAGACTAGGGGAATGTTCTACATATTATATACGATAAACAGACTCGGGGAATGTTTACATATTATATACAATAAACATACACAGGGAATGTTCACATATCATATACG
>NW_013732191.1:0-248 GCF_000517525.1 Limulus polyphemus | reverse complement strand
AAGAAAGTATACATGTTATGAACGAAAATCCAAGCCTCAAAAGAAATTTAAACTCTTTCCCCCTTGCTTTATTCAATTAGCTCTTTTTTTTAACTGAATATTTGATAAGTTTTCCTAACACCATTCAATGTATTTTTATATCAGTAATTGATGTAAAGATTGTTTAGTTGTCATTTTCATAGATTTGCTGAAAATAGGAATGTTTCGGAATTACACATATTAAACATCTTTAATTAATAAAAAATGTG
>NW_013732190.1:0-248 GCF_000517525.1 Limulus polyphemus | reverse complement strand
ATATATGGTGTATATAAATGTAACTTAACTACAATTAAAATTGTTTTGGTGTGTATAAACATAAATAAACAATAATTAAAAACTATTTTAGTGTATATGGACGTAAAGAACAATAATTCTAGTAGTCTGTGGTACATTATGGACGTAACTTAATGGTAATTCAGAAAATCGTTGATGTATTACAAATATTATATACATTCTGAAGCCTGAGGTTTTATGTCTGTTTATTGTTTGACTCTACAAGAAAC
>NW_013732189.1:0-248 GCF_000517525.1 Limulus polyphemus | reverse complement strand
CTGTACAAGTCGTAGTACCAGTAATCCAGTATTATCTGTTTGTTTGTTTGTCGTACTACGACTTGTACAGTAATCCAGTATTATCTGTTTGTTGTACTACGACTTGTACAATAATCCAGTGTACAACAAACAGATAATACTGGATTACTGTACAAGTCGTAGTACAACAAACAGATAATACTGGATTACTGTACAAGTCGTAGTACAACAAACAGATAATACTGGATTATTGTACAAGTCGTAGTACG
>NW_013732188.1:0-248 GCF_000517525.1 Limulus polyphemus | reverse complement strand
CAAATCTCTACAGCATCTTCAACGATAATTACAACTAAGAACTGGATTATTATCAAAAGGGAAAGTTTTAAAGAACTAGGACAAACAAAATTATCTACTGAACGCTAGTGCCACTGAAGAAGATTCATTATGACATTCATTAACCTCTGATAAACGTGGCTTGAAAGATATTAGAATTCTCTATCTTTCAAGAATGTCACTCCTAGAATAAAAACCAACAACAGCTTTGATATACAGATATCTAACAT
>NW_013732187.1:0-248 GCF_000517525.1 Limulus polyphemus | reverse complement strand
TTGTATATAATAGACTGTGAATATACACAGAGACACAAAAATTATATATATAATAGACGGTGAATATACACAGAGACACAAAAATTATGCATATAATAAACTGTGAATAAACACAGAGACACAAGAATTATATATATATAATAGACTGTGAATATACACAGAGAGACAAAAATTGTATATAATAGACTGTGAATATACACAGAGACACAAAAATTATGCATCCAATAGACTGTGAATATACACAGAGA
>NW_013732186.1:0-248 GCF_000517525.1 Limulus polyphemus | reverse complement strand
CTGCATTCCCTCTAGTCTTACACTGCTAAATTAGGGACGGCTAGCGTAGATAGCCCTCGTGCTGCTTTGCGCGAAATACAAAACAAACAAACTGTTTCTTTCTGCACAGTCTGTGATAGATTCATTTTCGTTACACCGTGGGTTACCACAGTTGTATGCAGAAATTTAAATAATTGTCTCTTTTTCGTCAAAGTCCACACAGGCAGGTTAAATTACTTTAGAACATCCTTTGACAAGACATATTATTC
>NW_013732185.1:0-248 GCF_000517525.1 Limulus polyphemus | reverse complement strand
GGTGTGTCATTACCTGGTAATCCCGGCTATAAGTATGTAATGGCTGAGTACAAGTAATGGTGAAGTCATTACCTGCAAATCTCAATTAGAAGTATCTAATGGCTGAGTAGAACGTAATGCTGGTGTCATCAACTGGTATTACCAGTAAGAATTATTTATTGACTGAGTACAAAGTAGTGATAGTTTCATCACCTGGTAATCCAATCGGAAGTATGTATTGACTTAGTAGAAAGTAATGGTTTCATCAC
>NW_013732184.1:0-248 GCF_000517525.1 Limulus polyphemus | reverse complement strand
CCATACAACATTACTATATATGACTATAACAGTACGTGTAATATTTACCATACAACATTACTATATATGACTATAACAGTACGTGTAATATTTACCATACAACATTATTATATATGAGTATAACAGTACGTGTAATATTTACCATACAACATTACTATATATGAGTATAACAGTACGTGTAATATTTACCATACAACATTACTATATATGACTATAACAGTACGTGTAATATTTACCATACAACATTA
>NW_013732183.1:0-248 GCF_000517525.1 Limulus polyphemus | reverse complement strand
GAACAAGGCACTTAATCGATACAAGTATGGTAAGACTAAACTAGATATTTAACAGTAAAACATAGCAAGCCTGAACAAGGCACTTAATCAGTACAAATATGGTAAGATTAAACTATACATTTAATTAGAACAAATATGGTAAGACTAAACTATACATTTAATCAGTGCAAACATAGTAAGACTGAATAAGGCACTTAATCAGTACAAATATGGTGAGACTAAACTATACTTTTAATCAGTACAAATAT
>NW_013732182.1:0-248 GCF_000517525.1 Limulus polyphemus | reverse complement strand
CAGAAACTCAGTGTGACAGAGACTTTGAAGTGTTTATTACGTTGACCCAGCTAATCAACACACGTGTTATTATCTCAGAGATTCAGTATAACAGAGACTTTGAAGTGTTTACTACGTTGATCCAGCTAACCAACACACGTGTTATTATCTCAGAAACTCAGTGTGACAGAGACTTTGAAGTGTTTATTACGTTGATCCAGCTAACCAACACACGTGTTATTATCTCAGAGATTAAGTATAACAGAGAC
>NW_013732181.1:0-248 GCF_000517525.1 Limulus polyphemus | reverse complement strand
GTAGATACATTTCTCAGAGCCTGCAACGTTTCATGCAATTATTGACAGTAAAATATTGTGTAGTAAAAGTTACGTAGCTACATTTATCAGAGCCTGCAACGTTTTATGTAATTATTGACTGTAAAAAGAATATTGTGTTGTAGAAGTTACGTAGCTACATTTCCCAGAGCCTGAAACGTTTCATGTAATTATTGACAGTAAAAAAAGAATATTGTGTTGTACAAGTTATGTAGCTACATTTGTCAGGG
>NW_013732180.1:0-248 GCF_000517525.1 Limulus polyphemus | reverse complement strand
GGTTATCACATTATCTAACGTATTTTATTACAATTCTTTATTTTCTGGCGGCTATAGAAAAATGGATTTTTATGTGGCACACAGCCAGTTCACCTGCGACACACTAGTTTGCTACGATACACTGTTCAGGAAACTCTGTTTTAGAGTCTAAAATCATTCACGTTCTCCACCATCGTGGCTACCGAAAAGTATAGGTCTGTGCTTAAGGTATGTCTTTCTGACAGTCAGTCAATTTGGTGAAGGTATGT
>NW_013732179.1:0-248 GCF_000517525.1 Limulus polyphemus | reverse complement strand
ACTGAAAATCCACTGTAGGATCACACTTGGAACGAGGGTGTCTGAGTAACAACCTACAAACCCCAATCATATGGGGGAATACTGAAAATCCACTGTAGGATCACACTTGGAACAAGGGTGTCTGAGTAGCAAACAAGGTCCCCTACAAACCCCAATCATATGGGGGAATACTGAAAATCCACTGTAGGATCACACTTGGAACAAGGGTGTCTGAGTAACAACCTACAAACCCCAATCATATGGGGGAA
>NW_013732178.1:0-248 GCF_000517525.1 Limulus polyphemus | reverse complement strand
AAATATGCAGACACAAAATACATAGACACAAAATACATAGACACAAAATACACAGACACAAAATATACAGACACAAAATACATAGACACAAAATGCATAGACGTAAAATACATAGACATAAAATACATAGACACAAAATACACAGACACAAAATACATAGACACAAAATATACAGACACAAAATATACAGACATAAAATACATAGACACAAAATACACAGACACAAAATACATAGACACAAAATATGC
>NW_013732177.1:0-248 GCF_000517525.1 Limulus polyphemus | reverse complement strand
GACCATATCAACATTTGTATTTCACGATACACACTAACGTACTTGGAACATCAACCATGTCAACTTGTATTTCACAATACGCACTAACGTACTTGGAACATCAACCATGTCAACACTTATATTTCACGATACACACTAACGTACTTGGAACATCGACCATATCAACATTTGTATTTCACGATACACACTAACGTACTTGGAACATCAACCATGTCAACTTGTATTTCACGATACACACTCATGTACTT
>NW_013732176.1:0-248 GCF_000517525.1 Limulus polyphemus | reverse complement strand
TTTCTCCACCATAAATGTATATATAAACTCCAATACAAGATATAAGTAACTTTCTTCATCATAAATGTATATATACTCCAGTTCAAGATATAAGTAACTTTCTCCATCATAAATGTATATATACTCCAGTTCAAGATATAAGTAACTTTCTCCATCATAGATGTATATATACTCCAGTTCAAGATACAAGTAGCTTTCTCCATCATAAATATATATATATACTCCAATACAAGACATAAGTAGCTTTA
>NW_013732175.1:0-248 GCF_000517525.1 Limulus polyphemus | reverse complement strand
GTTTTCAACTCAATATGATTTAGATTAGTATGGTGTGTTCAACTCAGTATCATACAGATTAGTATGGTGTGTTCAACTCAATATGATACAGATTAGTATGGTGTGTTCAACTCAATATGATACAGATTAGTATGGTGTGTTCAACTCAATATGATACAGATAAGTATGGTGTGTTCAACTCAGTATCATACAGATTAATATGGCGTGTTCAACTCAATATGATACAGATTAGTATGGTGTGTTCAACT
>NW_013732174.1:0-248 GCF_000517525.1 Limulus polyphemus | reverse complement strand
AGGTTTGTTATAACCCACAGATATCGTTTTGAGCTAGAGAGATTCCAGGTTTGTTATAAACCCACAGATATCGTTTTAAAACTATATATGTAGGTTATAACAAACCTGGAATCTCTCTGACTCAAAACGATATCTGTGGGTTATAACAAACCTGGAATCTCTCTAACTCTAAACTATATCTGTGGGTTATAACAAACCAGGAATCTCTCCAACTCGGAATCTCTCTAACTCAGGTTTTTTATAACCCA
>NW_013732173.1:0-248 GCF_000517525.1 Limulus polyphemus | reverse complement strand
TTGTGAAGCATCAACCAAACTTTGTGGGGTGATAGTTTGGAACAATGGACATGTTAAGGGCCAATCAGTGAGTAGAAGTAATTAGATAAAGAACAAACAGACAGATACAGATTTTTTGTTCTTGTATATGTGTGCATATATATATATATATATATATTTATATATATATAGATAGATAGATGTAACTGAGAACTGCACTTCTGCTATAGAAAGCCCAGGCGGGTTGGTAATCAAGTTCGCCACCAATT
>NW_013732172.1:0-248 GCF_000517525.1 Limulus polyphemus | reverse complement strand
TACACCTCACTAAATCGAAGTTGTTAGATTTGATACTACCTACACCTCACTAAATCGAAGTTGTTAGATTTGATACTACCTAGACCTCACTAAATCAAAGTTGTTAGATTTGATACTACCTAGACCTCACTAAATCAAAGTTGTTAGATTTGATACTACCTAGACCTCACTAAATCAAAGTTGTTAGATTTGATACTACCTAGACCTCACTAAATCGAAGTTGTTAGATTTGATACTACCTACACCTC
>NW_013732171.1:0-248 GCF_000517525.1 Limulus polyphemus | reverse complement strand
CGGTATGTGTTACAGATTTCTTATTCATTAATGTCCATTTCATTATTCTGTTTATAACGTAACATTCGTTTCTCTTTTGTGATTTTTCAATTTTATTTTCCTATTAAGTGTCGATTTTATTTTTCAACAAAGCTAAGTATCAGTTTTATACTTTTCATTTTTCCTTTGATTTTTCTTTATAATTTAAAGTTGATTTTCATGTTTCTCGCTTACTTTATGTATCTGTCGAAATGGGGGTCTTTTCTACA
>NW_013732170.1:0-248 GCF_000517525.1 Limulus polyphemus | reverse complement strand
GTTCCTATAAAACTGTACACGGTGAATATGAAAGTTGTAACAAGTTGTTCCTATACAACTGTACACGGTGAATATGAAAGTTACAACAAGTTGTTCCTATACAACTGTACACGGTGAATATGAAAGTTACAACAAGTTGTTCCTATACAACTGTGTACGGTGAATATGAAAGTTACAACAAGTTGTTCCTATACAACTGTACACGGTGAATATGAAAGTTACAACAAGTTGTTTCTATACAATTGTGT
>NW_013732169.1:0-248 GCF_000517525.1 Limulus polyphemus | reverse complement strand
ACTGGTGCCCCATCCGATAGCTAAGCTGGTTCTAGCACTTGTCTTGGCTGTTTCGAATCCCCATCAATCTCAATTCTTATATCTTCAGAAAATGCACAAAAGCCCTAAAATGTGTTTTAGGATCCTGTTTTTTACTATTAGCCGTGTCATAGCCTAGTAGTTAGGGCACTCTACTCGCAATATGTGGGTCTCGGGTTCGTAATCCCTGTCACACGCAATATGTTCTTCCTTTCAGTGGTGTGGGCATT
>NW_013732168.1:0-248 GCF_000517525.1 Limulus polyphemus | reverse complement strand
TACAGCAGATAAGCACTAGGCTAGGTAGTTTTAACGAACTACAGCAGATAAGCACTAGGCTAGATAGTTTTGACGAACTACAGCAGATAAGCACTAGGCTAGGTAGTTTTTGACGAACTACAGCAGATAAGCACTAGGCTAGATAGTTTTGAACGACTGCTTAAAAACAAACAGTCATACAAAAACTTTTTGCGCGTTATTCTGCTAGCTGCACAAACAGGAAGTTTTGGAGGGCTATCTGCGCTAGC
>NW_013732167.1:0-248 GCF_000517525.1 Limulus polyphemus | reverse complement strand
TGTTGTAAAACACCACACACGCTAGATGTAACTGTTGTAAAACACCACACACGTTAGATGTAACTGTTGTAAAACACCCCACACGTTAGATGTAATTGTTGTAAAACACCACACACGCTAGATGTAATTGTTGTAAAACACCACACACGTTAGATGTAACTGTTGTAAAACACCACACACGTTAGATGTTACTGTTGTAAAACACCACACACGGTAGATGTAACTGTTTTAAAACACCACACATGCTA
>NW_013732166.1:0-248 GCF_000517525.1 Limulus polyphemus | reverse complement strand
CATTCAGGCTCCATTTCATTTTCAGTTGTGTTATTGAAACTGAGAAGGAACCATTGTTCTCAAATTTTGAAACTAGTCACTTTCAGGAACCATTGTGATGATTTGACTAATGTTTGTGTATCTCACCAAAACAATGATTTGGCTAATGTTTGTGTTTCTCACCAAAACAATGATTTGACTACACAAACATTATCTCACCAAAACAATGATTTGACAACACAAACATTATCTCACCAAAACAATGATTT
>NW_013732165.1:0-248 GCF_000517525.1 Limulus polyphemus | reverse complement strand
TATAGTAGATTGGAACTTTCAAAAGTTAGAACATGTTAGAATATTGATTACTTTTACAAACACAAGTGGTATATGAATGACTTACCACTAACAATTGTTTTGCAAATTCTCAAACGTAACTCGTTTTTTCCCTACATTGAATTATCGTTTATGTGTGTTTGTCTCATCTAAACATATTTCAGGCATTTCACTGTGGTCTGTAAAATAATTCTATACCGCTCTTCAAGCGCTTATATAGTATCGAGGTT
>NW_013732164.1:0-248 GCF_000517525.1 Limulus polyphemus | reverse complement strand
AATAACATTGTTACTACTACACTGTTGATCTCGGTTGGTGATAATAATATTGTTACTACTACACTGTTGATCTCGGTTGATGATAATAACATTGTTACTACAACACATACTAAAAACTAATTAAACACGTGATGTTTCTCTGACGAGTCATCTATAACACGGTAAAAACTAATTAAACACGTGATATTTCTCTGACGAGTCATCTATAACACGGTAAAAACTAATTAAACACGTGATGTTTCTCTGAC
>NW_013732163.1:0-248 GCF_000517525.1 Limulus polyphemus | reverse complement strand
AGTTATTGAATACCATACTACTAAGTAAAATATTATCATCTTTTGCTTCAGAGCTCTTGCTCGGATATCGAGTTGTTGTCAAATTAATTAATTCATTGATCTGTAGCACTTTCTTTCAATCTTTTATTTCTCGTTTCTACAAAAGCATGTTTCATATATCTTAGCATAGCTGTTGCCATTAAAACATTTGTTACTATATTTGTGAAACATTAGCACAATGTTTTTTTTTTTTTACGATCACGCAGGAC
>NW_013732162.1:0-248 GCF_000517525.1 Limulus polyphemus | reverse complement strand
CACTACTCCGTCATTAGAACTGTTACACCCGTCCTGTTATTTATAATCAGTATCATCTACTCCGCCATTAGAACTGTTACACCTGTCCTGTTATGTAGCATATAATCAGTATCACCTACTCCGTCACCTATTTGTCTACATTTTACTTGACTAAACCCTTAGCATTTAGTCAGCACTATCTACTCCACCTTTACAACTAACATGTTGTAGAAAACAACAATTGGCCACCTATTTGTCTACATTTTACT
>NW_013732161.1:0-248 GCF_000517525.1 Limulus polyphemus | reverse complement strand
ACAATATTTTGATTTTTGGAATTTGGTTTTCTCTCTTCTGGTTATTTTCTTGATTCCTGTATATATTGAAATAACTATTAATATGGATATATTTATGTAATGTTGTTCATTACCTTTAGTATTAAGTCTTGGCCAGACACGTATTTATTAACTGTGTGTTTGGTAAGTGATAAACTTTATATTCGAACGGTTTGAAATGTTGGATTTTTGTGGTTGTCAAAGTTTAATAAATTCGTTTATTTATTTCG
>NW_013732160.1:0-248 GCF_000517525.1 Limulus polyphemus | reverse complement strand
AAAATTCAGAAGTTTGGTGGATATATTTATTTGCCTGATGAGAGCTTGAAAGAGCATCGCTAGATGAAACAGTGCGACATTCATGCTCGTTGTTGAGATGAAATAACTGTCCATACAAGATAAATCAAATCAGAGTACTTAAGACATTCTACTGCCACTGATCTATTTGACGAGCTGTTCCCTGTCGTCAGACTTCGGATCTAAGAATTTATTGCAGATATTCATGGACGGTTCCAATGTTATTTGGG
>NW_013732159.1:0-248 GCF_000517525.1 Limulus polyphemus | reverse complement strand
TGCAGGAATTAGGGTCAGTTTTTAACAACAACAACAACAAAAATCCATTCAATACTGAGATGCCACACTTTTTATAAAACAACTTTTAAAAAAAGTACCATCCCAGGGATGACTTTTTATCAAAAATATATGTTATTGGCATGTTCAAAAAAAATATTTATATGAGAGAGAATAATATATGTATATATACAGTTTATCTCATTTGACTATTTACTCTAACTGCAATAAAATCTTTACTACTGTGTTAC
>NW_013732158.1:0-248 GCF_000517525.1 Limulus polyphemus | reverse complement strand
GTAAAGTCCTCAACCTGTAATGACAAACTTCTTTTGAACTTGACATACATTAAACGAGTAAAGTCCTCAACCTGTAATGACAAACTTCTTTTGAACTTGACATACATTACGAGTAAAGTCCTCAACCTGTAACGACATACTTCTTTTGAACTTGTCATACATTAAACGAGTAAAGTCCTCAACCTGTAACGACAAACTTCTTTTGAACTTGACATACATTACGAGTAAAGTCCTCAACCTGTAACGAC
>NW_013732157.1:0-248 GCF_000517525.1 Limulus polyphemus | reverse complement strand
ACCTATTGGTTAATGTCAATCATTTTGTCCAAGCAATAAATTCTACACGTAACAAATACAGTGAGTCACGTCATCCAACCGATAAATTTTACATGTAATAAATACTGTGAGTCATGTCATCCAACCCATAAATTTTACATGTAATAAATACTGAGTCACAATATCCAACCCATAAATTTTACATGTGACAAATACTGTGAGTCACGTCATACAACCCATAAATTCTACATGTAACATATATTATGAGG
>NW_013732156.1:0-248 GCF_000517525.1 Limulus polyphemus | reverse complement strand
ACATGCCATTATTTTGTGCTAGTTTAATCATAAAGTATCTTCATCTGCTATTATCATGCAGTAGTTTAATTACAAAGTATCACAACATGCCATTATTGTATGCTAGTTTAATCACAAAGTATCACTACATGCTATTACTGTGTGCTAGTTTAACCACAAAGTATCACAACATACCATTATTGTATGCCAGTTTAATCATAAAGTATCACTACATGCCATTATTGTATGCCAGTTTAATCATAAAGTAT
>NW_013732155.1:0-248 GCF_000517525.1 Limulus polyphemus | reverse complement strand
CTACATCAAGTGGAATATCGCTAATCTGTCAATCTGATTGATAACACACAGTGTGTCCTGCAGATTTTTATGGACGCAAGACACACTGCCGTGTGTATTGATTGTTGTAAAACAATATCCTCAATATTTATACCATCTTGATTTCTTTATTCTTACATTTCCATTTACCATTTCTTCCATTTGTTTCTTCATTTCGAAATACCGTTACGTTTGATATTTGAATTATATGTTAACTTATTTTTATCTTT
>NW_013732154.1:0-248 GCF_000517525.1 Limulus polyphemus | reverse complement strand
ATCATGATCTGATAATAAATACATTAAATAATGATCTGTTAATAAATACACTAAATCATGACCTGTTAATAAATACATTAAATAATGATCTGTTAATAAATACACTAAATCATGATCTGATAATAAATACATTAAATAATGATCTGTTAATAAATACACTAAATCATGATCTGATAATAAATACATTAAATAATGATCTGTTAATAAATGCACTAAATCATGACCTGTTAATAAATACATTAAATAAT
>NW_013732153.1:0-248 GCF_000517525.1 Limulus polyphemus | reverse complement strand
AGAATCACCTAATTAAGATAGAACAACAGAAACAGTGGAAGAACACACAGTACAATACGGTATAGAATCACCTAATTAAGATAGAATAACAGAAACAGATAGAAGAACACACACAGTACAATACGGTATAGAATCACCCAATTAAGATAAAACAAGAGAAACCGTGGAAGAACACAGTACAATACGGTGCAGAATCACCTAACTAAGATAGAACATCAGAAACAGATAGAAGAACACACACAGTACAA
>NW_013732152.1:0-248 GCF_000517525.1 Limulus polyphemus | reverse complement strand
GGCCAAACTTTAACTGGATTACAACCAGGGCTTTTAACCTGTGTTGAAGAAGTTGGCCAAACTTAAACTGGATTGCAACCAGGGCTTTTAACCTGTGTTGAAGAAGATGGCCAAACTTCAACTGGATTACAACCAGGGCTTTTAACCTGTGTTGAAGAAGATGGCCAAACTTCAACTGGATTGCAACCAGGGCTTTTAACCTGTGTTGAAGAAGTTGGCCAAACTTAAACTGGATTACAACCAGGGCT
>NW_013732151.1:0-248 GCF_000517525.1 Limulus polyphemus | reverse complement strand
TAAGATACTAAACCAGAAAGTGACCAACCCACCAAATTGTTAATTTTTCTTCTTTTAAATCTACAACTACTTTATCACTAACGTCAGGTTAAACCTAAATCCACTCTATGTGTTTCTTGGCAGTGCCTGATGTCATCGCTTGGTCGTAATAACTAGAAGTAATTTTTTTAAAATCATAATTCTAGTGTAAACAATGTTATCATTACCCCTTGAAGTGAGCCTTTTTACAGAAATCTGGTGTTCCTTTC
>NW_013732150.1:0-248 GCF_000517525.1 Limulus polyphemus | reverse complement strand
GCAACAAACCTAACAATTCTGGAATGTTTCATTAAACACAACACGTCTCCGAAACAATCCAGAATTGTTAGGTTTGGTGATGTAAATAAACGCAACATGTCTCCTACATCACCAAACCTAACAATTCTGGATTGTTTCAGTAAACACAACACGTCTCTTACAAAACCAAACCTAACAATTCTGGATTGTTTCTGTAAATACAACATGTCTCCTACATCACCAAACCTAACAATTCTGGATTGTTTCAT
>NW_013732149.1:0-248 GCF_000517525.1 Limulus polyphemus | reverse complement strand
ACCAATCATACCTCGTTTTGTCCTTCACAGCTTTCATGTTATAACAAATCATACCTCGGTTTGTACATTCACAGCTTTCATGTTATAACAAATCATACCTCGGTTTGTACATTCACAGATTTCATGTTAAAACCAGTCATACCTCGTTTTGTACATTCACAGCTATCATGTTAAAACCCGTCATACCTCGTTTTGTACATTCACAGCTTTCATGTTAAAACCAATCATATCTCGGTATGTACATTCAC
>NW_013732148.1:0-248 GCF_000517525.1 Limulus polyphemus | reverse complement strand
TGACCAATGTGAATCCATCGGTATCCACGTCATTGTGTTAACATTTATAGTTGTGACTAATTCAACAGAATCTATCAATTAACGAAATTAAACTGGTGTTGTCATCTTTTCATTTGATAGGCATTTTTAATTAGTAGCTGCACCTGATCGTTAAGTCTTTACCGCAGTAGCGACTTGGATAATCTTTTCATTTTCTGATAATGACAGATCCGACGAGTTGTTTGAGGTAACCGAGCTCAATGATCTGT
>NW_013732147.1:0-249 GCF_000517525.1 Limulus polyphemus | reverse complement strand
GGATGAATATTAAACACGTACTATAAATAAGGTCATTAAATGTTTTCAACCTTAGGTAGGATGAATATTAAACACTTACTATAAATAAGGTCCTTAAATGTCTACAACCTCAGGTAGGACGAATATTAAACACATCCTACAAATAAAGTCCTTAGATGTCTACAATCTCAGGTAGGACGAATATTAAACACATCCTACAAATAAAGTCCTTAGATGTCTACAACCTCAGGTAGGACGAAGAATAAACAC
>NW_013732146.1:0-249 GCF_000517525.1 Limulus polyphemus | reverse complement strand
ACTTTGGGAAATCCTATTTTAAAGTACTTGTTAAGAAATGCAAAGGACACGTTTATTTCAGAATTTCATGTAAAGGTACACATGGGCTATTTGCACCTAGCCATGACTAATTTTGAACAGTTAGATTAGAAGGAAGACAGCTAGTTAAAAGCACCCACCGCCAACTCTTGAGATATTTTTATCTGACCAAATAATGAGATTTGTTCATCACTCTCGTAGCGAATCACTAAACTGAAAAGATTGAGTCCT
>NW_013732145.1:0-249 GCF_000517525.1 Limulus polyphemus | reverse complement strand
ATTTTTTTTTTTTAATTAATTGATTAATTTGTTACACACACACATATATATATATGTCATAACAATGTATATCTTTTTCTATCTCTCTCTCTCTCTCTCTTGGCGTTTACATAGGTACTGTGCTAATCCTGTACGGTAACACGTATTTCGTTTAGAGAAGCGTAGGCGTTTACATAGGTACTGTGCTAATCCTGTACGGTAACACGTATTTCGTTTAGAGAAGCGTATTCTCCAGCTAAGTGTATACTA
>NW_013732144.1:0-249 GCF_000517525.1 Limulus polyphemus | reverse complement strand
AAATAGTCACAATCTCACAGGTTTTACACTCAACTGACAAATAGTCACAATCTCGCAGATTCCACGTCTCGCAGATTCCACGCTCAACTGACAAATAGTCACAATTTCACAGATTCTATATTCAACTGACAAATAGTCACAATCTCACAGATTCTACACTCAACTGACAAATAGTCACAATCTCACAGATCCTATATTCATCTGACAAATAGTCACAATCTCACAGATTTTACACTCAACTGACAAATA
>NW_013732143.1:0-249 GCF_000517525.1 Limulus polyphemus | reverse complement strand
TTGAGGCAAACACAAATTTCTCCATTGAAAAACAGAGCATTGCTATAAAGACAAGGTTGAGGCAAACACAAATTTCTCCATTGAAAAACAGAGCATTGCTATAAAGACAAGGTTGAGGCAAACACAAATTTCTCCATTGAAAGACAGAGCATTACTATAAAGACAAGGTTGAGCCAAACACAAATCTCTTCATTGAAAAACAGAGCATTACTATAAAGACAAGGTTGCGGCAAACACAAATACTTTTCC
>NW_013732142.1:0-249 GCF_000517525.1 Limulus polyphemus | reverse complement strand
GATACGTGTGTTTAGTACTAGTGTTATCTTAGATACGTGTGTTTAGTACTAGTGTTATCTTAAATACACGTGTTTATTACTAGTGTTATCTTAAATACACGTGTTTATTACTAGTTTTATTATAGATACGTGAGTTTATTACTATTATCTTAGATACACGTGTTTATTACTAGTTTTATCTTAGATATGTGTGTTTAATACTATTATCTTAGATACACGTGTTAACTTACATACGTGTGTTTAGTACTC
>NW_013732141.1:0-249 GCF_000517525.1 Limulus polyphemus | reverse complement strand
TGGATAGTGGCTTTTATTATAGATGGATTGTTATTGGTACGCCTTTCAATATAGATGGATAGTGGCTTTTATTATAGATGGTTTGTTATTGGTACGCCTTTCAATATAGATGGATAGTGGCTTTTATTATAGATGGATTGTGATTGGTACGTCTTTCAATATAGATGGATAGTGGCTTTTATTATAGATGGATTGTGATTGGTACGTCTTTCAATATAGATGGATAGTGGCTTTTATTATAGATGGATT
>NW_013732140.1:0-249 GCF_000517525.1 Limulus polyphemus | reverse complement strand
AGACGAGCAGAAAACAGTGTATCTGGCAACAAGCTTGAAGGGACAACTACTGGAAATACTTGGGCACAAGAGAGCTCAATGCTGGGAACTTCAACACAGGGAAGAAGCCATGGCAGGAAAGGCTGCTACCAAGAAAGATTGTTGGAACTGTGAAGAGTGTAGCCAGTGTAGGAAAAATACTACCAATAAGTCAGCCTCGGGTAAACCAGTAGTGGTTCGTGTTGAGGAATGCCTACCAACCCCTGCCTT
>NW_013732139.1:0-249 GCF_000517525.1 Limulus polyphemus | reverse complement strand
CTATCAAACTTGCCTTCTGCACAACAAGAACACAAACAACCTTGAATAAATCTACTATTGACGTAATGTAGTTTCTATCCAACTTACCTTCTGCACAACAAGAACACAGACAACCTTGAATAAATCTACTATTGACGTAATGTAGTTTCTATCAAACTTGCCTTCTGCACAACAATAACACAGACAACCTTGAATAAATCTACTATTGACGTAATGTAGTTTCTATCCAACTTTCCTTCTGCACAACAA
>NW_013732138.1:0-249 GCF_000517525.1 Limulus polyphemus | reverse complement strand
AACTAGTTTCTGAGTAACCCAAACACCAATTAAAATGCACTTTCTCAATTTAATTCAATGTTAATTAATCTCCAAGTAACCCAAACACCAGTTAATCTGTACATACTCCATTTAATTCAATGTTATCTAGTCTCTGAGTAATCCAAACACCAGTTAATCTGTACTTCTCCATTTAATTCAGTGTTAACTAGTTTCTGAGTAACCCAAACACCAGTTAATCTGTACATACTCCATTTAATTCTACGTTAG
>NW_013732137.1:0-249 GCF_000517525.1 Limulus polyphemus | reverse complement strand
TACCAATTGGGACACTGGCTGAGTGTCTTGTTGCAGTTTAATAATAATATAAAGTGTACGTGAGATACCAATTGGGACACTGGCACTGGCTGAGTGTCTTGTTGCAGTTTAATAATAATATAAAGTGTACGTGAGATACTAATTGGGACACGGGCTGAGTGTCTTGTTGCAGTTTAATAATAATATAAAGTGTACGTGAGATACTAATTGGGACACTGGCTGAGTGTCTTGTTGCAGTTTAATAATAAT
>NW_013732136.1:0-249 GCF_000517525.1 Limulus polyphemus | reverse complement strand
GTATAGTCTGTCAAGAGAAGGATATGGTAGAGTTGTATGTCTGTCAAAGAGAATGATATGGTAGAGTTGTATGTCTGTCAAAGAGAATGAGGTTGTAGAGTTGTATGTCTGTCAAAGAGAAGGATATGGTAGAGTTGTATGTCTGTCAAAGAGAATGAGGTTGTAGAGTTATGGGACTGTTGTATGGTAGGAGGAAGGTAAAAGAATTGGGTGACTGTTGTAGGGTAGGAGGGAGGTAATAGAATTGGG
>NW_013732135.1:0-249 GCF_000517525.1 Limulus polyphemus | reverse complement strand
AACGGTATGGCTTTAAACCATACAAAATCCAGTAATTTATCAGAAAGTAAACGAGTACACACAAGTTGGAAAACAACTGAAGGAACATTTAACCAAATAACTTTAAGAACTAACGCACCGATACGGAGAAAAATTTATTATTTCTATGAGTTGCCACAAATACAGAAATAAGAAGTATTCTTGAAAGGGTACTATTAGAATACGTTTAAATCTTCAAGAAACTTTAGGATGACCAGTTATAGTTGATGT
>NW_013732134.1:0-249 GCF_000517525.1 Limulus polyphemus | reverse complement strand
TGGATCAACAATGGCGGTAGGAGATTATCTTGATTGAGAATCATTAACTGAGGACCAACGTGCCCAGTTTCGTTTTTGTTTTCAATTTTGGATCAACAATGGCGGTAGGAGATTATCTTGATTGAGAATCATTAACTGAGGACCAACCTGCCCAGTTTTGTTTCCATTCTATTTGCATTTTATCAACAATGGCTGTAGGAGATTGTCTTGATTGAGAATCATTAACTGAGGACCAACCTGCCCAGTTTC
>NW_013732133.1:0-249 GCF_000517525.1 Limulus polyphemus | reverse complement strand
TTGTACTTTGAATATACACGGCTGTTATTACAGGGTTGTACTTTGAATATACACGGTTGTTATTACAGGGTTGTACCTTGAATATACACGGCTGTTATTACAAGGTTGTACTTGTACCTTGAATATACACAGCTGTTATTACAGGGTTGTACTTGTACCTTGAATATACACAGCTGTTATTACAGAGTTCTACTTGTACCTTGAATATACACGGCTATTATTACAGGGTTGTACTTGTACCTTGAATAT
>NW_013732132.1:0-249 GCF_000517525.1 Limulus polyphemus | reverse complement strand
TCAACACCAGTTGGTATCTATTTTAACTACAAACCGGTACTGATCCAAAATCAACACCAGTTGGTATCTATTTTAACTACAAACCGGTACTGATCTAAAATCAACACCAGTTGGTATCTATTTTAACTACAAACCGGTTGTGATCCAGAATCAACACCAGTTGGTATCTATTTTAACTACAAATCAGTACTGATCCAGCATCAACACCAGCCTCGGGTCTATTTTAACTACAAACCGGTACTGATCCAG
>NW_013732131.1:0-249 GCF_000517525.1 Limulus polyphemus | reverse complement strand
TGACATCGGTCGGACTCTGACAAGTCGGAATGTAAGATGATGTTCATGTGAAGAAAAACAATATTTTTGTCCATCATACAGTTTGCACATTGCATTTGCATAACCTCTAGAGCCCCCGAAATGCATATCTACAGTTTTTCAGTATCCCTTTACATCGTATTTGATATTTACTCCCCCCTCTACCATGAACTGTCCCTAAATCAGCAATGTATGGTAAAATGAATATATATATATATATATATATATATA
>NW_013732130.1:0-249 GCF_000517525.1 Limulus polyphemus | reverse complement strand
AATGTTTTAATTACATGGATCCGAATAACATACATTTTTAATGTTTTACTTACATGGATCCTAATAACATACATTTTTAATGTTTTACTTACATGGATCCTAATAACATACATTTTTAATTCTTTAGTTACATGGATCCTATACATTTTTAATATTTTACTTACATGGATCCTAATAACATACATTTTTAATATTTTACTTACATGGATCCTAATAACATACATTTTTTAATATTTTACTTACATGGAT
>NW_013732129.1:0-249 GCF_000517525.1 Limulus polyphemus | reverse complement strand
CTAAAGACAAAACAGTTGGCCGTCCCTGATTTTGTAGTGATAAACTAGAGCCAAGACAGTTGGCCGTCCCTGATTTTGAAGTGATAAACTAAAGACAAAACAGTTGGCCGTCACTGATTTTGTAGTGATAAACTAAAGACAAGACAGTTGGCGTCCCTGATTTTGTAGTGATAAACTAGAGCCAAGACAGTTGGCCGTCCCTGATTTTGAAGTGATAAACTAGAGACAAGACAGTTGGCCGTCTCTGAT
>NW_013732128.1:0-249 GCF_000517525.1 Limulus polyphemus | reverse complement strand
GTAATTTTCATGTTAAAGGAGATTAGGAAAAGTATTTTTAAACAAAGGAAATTTATTTTAGGGATTACCATTTAGGAGGTATTTCAAACGTTTTTTTTAGTAAAACTTTTAATTGCATTATTATTACTTATTGTACCTAATCTTGTCTTAAATAACTTAAAAAAAAATCAGTATTTTAGGTTTTAGTTACTTTTATAATAATAAAGAAAGAATAAATATAAAAAATCAGAAATAAAGTACTTGCACAAT
>NW_013732127.1:0-249 GCF_000517525.1 Limulus polyphemus | reverse complement strand
ATCACCAACATATCACGCTCCACATTTTGAAGCCGTGGGCATGTTAGAAGAGTGGAAGTCAAATCCCACTATTTGGTCTGATAAGAGTAGTCGGCGGTTGGTAGTTTAGACTAGCTGCCCTCCCTCTAGTTTAGAGTAGGTAATCCTCGTCTAGTCTGGCGCGAAATCCATCAAAAAATTTCTAACCTTCTTAAAAGTGCGCTTGACATCAGAGATGTAGCGCAAGAACGATCAAAGCATGACCATCAG
>NW_013732126.1:0-249 GCF_000517525.1 Limulus polyphemus | reverse complement strand
ATATGTGAAAAGCAGCCAAGTGAGAAAAAAAACACTTTATATGTGAAAAGCAGCCAAGTGAGAAAAAAAACACTTTATATGTGAAAAGCAGCCAAGTGAGAAGATGTGATGACTACAAAAAAAGTCAAGTTGTATAATGATGCGTAAATATGTAATGTTAAATTGCCAAGTTAAACAAGATACAATTCAAGCAAATTTTATCCTTCTTTTTTATTATTAACATTACCACTAGTTCGTGTTGTTATTATC
>NW_013732125.1:0-249 GCF_000517525.1 Limulus polyphemus | reverse complement strand
ATAGCGATTAGAATAAAACACAGAAACAAAGATTATGGCGATTAGAATAAAACACAGAAACAAAGATATGGCGATTAGAATAAAACACAGAAACAAAGATATGGCGATTAGAATAAAACACAGAAACAAAGATATGGCGATTAGAATAAAACACAGAAACAAAGATATGGCGATTAGAATAAAACACAGAAACAAAGATATGGCGATTAGAATAAAACACAGAAACAAAGATATGGCGATTAGAATAAA
>NW_013732124.1:0-249 GCF_000517525.1 Limulus polyphemus | reverse complement strand
CCTTACTAGTATTGTGTTTGTGTGTTTTGTTATAACAAAGGCCACATCGGGCTATCTGCTGTGTCCACCGAAGGGAATCAAACCCCTGATTTTAGTGTTGAAGACTTACCGCTGTCCCACTGGGAGACACTGATACGAGTATAGTTTCTATTAATTTGTTTTTTTTTAAGTATTTCGAAAAGAATATGCAGTGTTTAGTGAGGAATCTACTTAATTGAATAATTAATTTAAAAATGCAATAACAGCAAT
>NW_013732123.1:0-249 GCF_000517525.1 Limulus polyphemus | reverse complement strand
TAAATTATGTAATAGAACAACTGTTTGGCACACCTTGCAGAATGAATTACAATTTCATATTTCTATAATAGAGCTACAGGTTCCTAAATTATGTAATAGAACAACTGTTTGGCATACCTTGCAGAATGAATTACAATTTCATATTTCTATAATAGAGCTACAGGTTCCTAAATTATGTAATAGAACAACTGTTTAGTACACCTTGCAGAATGAATTACAATTTCATATTTCTATAATAGAGCTAAATGC
>NW_013732122.1:0-249 GCF_000517525.1 Limulus polyphemus | reverse complement strand
GAATAGAATTACATGATCTACAGGCAGAAGGGGGTTATGTGTATTGTTGAATAGAGTTACATGATTTACAGGCAGAATGGGGGTTATGTGTATTGTTGAATAGAGTTACATGAGCTACAGGCAGAAGGGGGTTATGTATATTGTTGAATAGAGTTACAAAATCTACAGGCAGAAGGGGGTTATGTATATTGTTGAATAGAGTTACAAAATCTACAGGCAGAAGGGGGTTATGTGTATTGTTAAATAGAG
>NW_013732121.1:0-249 GCF_000517525.1 Limulus polyphemus | reverse complement strand
TTAATAATTTTTAAGTGGCGGCTTCCACCGACTGTTTACCCATCTCTAAAGTTCTCCAAGATTAGGAAAGGCTATCTGTATTGTGTATAAAAAAGTGTAAAAGTAAACAAATGATCACAAGAGAAACACTGTTACCGTTTAAAACATGTGCTGGATCTTTCCAAGCGCGTGGCTACAGACTACTGGGTAATTAGATCAAACAATATAATTATATTTTATAGGCTGGAGATTTAAGGAAACATGTCAATT
>NW_013732120.1:0-249 GCF_000517525.1 Limulus polyphemus | reverse complement strand
GTAGATTTACTACAATCAAAGTTATAGTATATATAGTTTCATAGTGGTTACAAGGTCAGTCAAAATGACCTAGCCTGTGTACACATCCTACCCATTAATTAACTAGTCTTTCAACAACCCACTGGATATCACAGATATAATGTGGTTGACATATTGTTCTTTATTTCATTCATAAGTTCATAGAATTACTAATAACACTGTGGTTGCAC
This sequence comes from Limulus polyphemus, assembly GCF_000517525.1. NCBI lineage: Eukaryota > Metazoa > Arthropoda > Merostomata > Xiphosura > Limulidae > Limulus > Limulus polyphemus. Next base: position 40 of record NW_013732120.1, on the reverse strand, counting down.
GACCTACTTCAGGAACAAGAAGGCTAGCTTGGAATTTCAT
>NW_013732119.1:0-249 GCF_000517525.1 Limulus polyphemus | reverse complement strand
TACAATTATACATTGTCTTTATGTGTTCCAATTATAAATTGTCGTTTATGTGTTCCAATTATAAATTGTCATTTATGTGTTACAATTATACATTGTCATTTATGTGTTACAATTATACATTGTCATTTATGTGATCCAATTATAAATTGTCATTTATGTGTTACAATTATACATTGTCATTTATGTGTTCCAATTATAAATTGTCGTTTATGTGTTCCAATTATAAATTGTCGTTTATGTGTTCAATTA
>NW_013732118.1:0-249 GCF_000517525.1 Limulus polyphemus | reverse complement strand
CCCGAAACTACTTGATTCACGTTTGAATTCCCAATGTTTTTGTTTGTTTGTTTTTTTAACACAAAGCTACATAATAGGTTAACTACAATCTGTTCCAGTGGGGAAATAACACCACTTGTTGTAAGGAAATAACACCACTTGTTGTAAGGAAATAACACCACTGTCCTGTAAGGAAATAACACCACTGTCCTGTAAGGAAATAACATCACTATCTCGTTAGGAAATAACATCACTATCCTGTAAGGAAAT
>NW_013732117.1:0-249 GCF_000517525.1 Limulus polyphemus | reverse complement strand
AATGAATAATTATATAACAGTTCTAACACTTGCCTTTAGTTCAAAGTATTTTTGATATTTTAAAGCATTATTGTGAAACAATGTGTTGTAGTGTTACTGTAATTCAGAAGTTTAGGAAACACCGAAAACTGACATCAATACTTCTGACTGATCTCATGTGTCTTCAAATCATGTAGATCATGCGCTGGACAGTTGTCTCTAGGTCAAGTGGATCAAACATTATATACCTGTCTCAGATTATGTAAACAT
>NW_013732116.1:0-249 GCF_000517525.1 Limulus polyphemus | reverse complement strand
CTGACTTATACAAAATATTAAAAAGGAGGTTTTTTTTATCGAAGAAAACACTACTACAACTTCATTTAAATGAAATGCGTATAATTTATTGTGATCAGCCCGATATCAACTATCACAAAAATATTTGAATTTGTTTTTTAATTTAATAATATACTGGAGGAATTTATAAATTTACCAAGTTCTCGATACTCATCGAATGTGGACAAAAATTTAAGTAAAACTTTTCCATCTACAATTGATTAGTTAGTG
>NW_013732115.1:0-249 GCF_000517525.1 Limulus polyphemus | reverse complement strand
GCAGATAACTGGCCGTAAGTATCAACTGGTCTTTACAACTAACTTACCCAGCAGATAACTGGCCGTAAGTATCAACTGGTCTTTACAACTAACTTACCCAGTAGATAACTGGCCATAACTATCAACTGGTCTTTACAACTAACTTACCCAGCAGATAACTGGCCGTAAGTATCAACTGGCCTTTACAACTAACTTACCCAGCAGATAACTGGCCGTAAGTATCAACTGGTCTTTACAACTAACTTACCC
>NW_013732114.1:0-249 GCF_000517525.1 Limulus polyphemus | reverse complement strand
CAGTAAAACTAGAACAGCACTAAGGTGTGTTGTTAAACAAGTACCGAGCAGTAAAACTAGAACAGCACTAAGGTGTATTGTTAAACAAGTACCGAGCAGTAAAACTAGAACAGCACTAAGGTGTGTTGTTAAACAAGTACCGAGCAGTAAAACTAGAACAGCACTAAGGTATGTTGTTAAACAAGTACCGAGCAGTAAAACTAGAACAGCACGGAAGTGTATTGTTAAACCAGTACCGAGCAGTAAAAC
>NW_013732113.1:0-249 GCF_000517525.1 Limulus polyphemus | reverse complement strand
ATGTAAAACAAGTAACTCTAGGCTCCACACCTACGATGTATAACCAGACATATATTTTTCATGTCAAACAAGTAACTCCAGGCTCCACACCTACGATGTATAACCAGACATATATTTTTCATGTAAAACAAGTAACTCTAGACTCTATAGTAACGATGTATAACCAGGCATATATTTTCATGTAAAACAAGTAACTCTAGGCTCTATAGTAACGATGTATAACCAGACATATATTTTCATGTAAAACTA
>NW_013732112.1:0-249 GCF_000517525.1 Limulus polyphemus | reverse complement strand
GTTAGTAACGGCTAGCGCAGATAGTCCTTGAGTAGCATTGTTAGGGACGGTCAGCGCAAATAGTCCTTGAGTAGTTTTGTTAGTAACGGCTAGCGCAGATAGTCCTTGAGTAGCTTTGTTAGGGACGGTTAGTGCAGATAGCCCTTGAGTAGCTTTGTTAGTAACGGCTAGCGCAGATAGTCCTTGAGTAGCTTTGTTAGGGACGGTTAGTGCAGATAGCCCTTGAGTAGCTTTGTTAGTAACGGCTAG
>NW_013732111.1:0-249 GCF_000517525.1 Limulus polyphemus | reverse complement strand
ATATTTACTTTTTTACTGTTTAATATAACACCATGTAGTTAATACGCCTTGGATTATCAAATATTTACTTTTGTACTGTTTAATATAACACCATATAGCTAATACCCCTTGGATTATCAAATATTTACTTGTTTACTGTTTAATATAACACCATGTAGCTAATACCCCTTGGATTATCAAATATTTACTTTTTTACTGTTTAATATAACACCATGTAGCTAATACCCCTTGGATTATCAAATATTTACT
>NW_013732110.1:0-249 GCF_000517525.1 Limulus polyphemus | reverse complement strand
GTTGTTATGTTCTGTTTAGTCTTGTGGTGATGTATTACTTTAGCTGTGTAGTTTGTTGTTATGTTCTGTTTAGTCTTGTGGTGATGTATTACTTTAGCTGTGTAGTTTGTTGTTATGTTCTGTTTAGTCTTGTGGTGATGTATTACTTTAGCTGTGTAGTTTGTTGTTATGTTCTGTTTAGTCTTGTGGTGATGTATTACTTTAGCTGTGTAGTTTTTGTTATGTTCTGTCTTGTGGTGATGTATTACT
>NW_013732109.1:0-249 GCF_000517525.1 Limulus polyphemus | reverse complement strand
CATGAGTGTTGAACTTTATAAATGTTAACAATGTCCAAGCTGCTTAAAGTACCAACGAAACAAGATATTTCATGAGTGGTGAACTTTATAAATGTTAACAATGTCCAAGCTGCTTAAAGTACCAACGAAACAAGATATTTCATGAGTGGTGAACTTCACAAATGTCAACAATGTCCAAGCTGCTTAAAGTACCAACGAAACAAGATATTTCATGAGTGTTGAACTTTATAAATGTTAACAATGTCCAAG
>NW_013732108.1:0-249 GCF_000517525.1 Limulus polyphemus | reverse complement strand
ATTAAGCTTTAAACACAGTTCATCCATACTAGAGTTACTTTGTTAGGAATCACTGACTGACCTTTAAGCTTTAAACACAGTTATCCATACTAGAGTTACTTTGTTAGGAATCACTGACTGACCTTTAAGCTTTAAACACAGTTTATCCATACTAGAGTTTCTTTGTTAGGAATCACTGACTGACCTTTAAGCTTTAAACACAGTTCATCCATACTAGAGTTACTTTGTTAGGAATCACTGACTGACCTT
>NW_013732107.1:0-249 GCF_000517525.1 Limulus polyphemus | reverse complement strand
TCAACATTTTTCATTTAGTTTGTTTCTAGGACAAAAACAAAACACTTTCAAAGATTTTCTGGATCATGCGTTTATATTAAAGTTGGATAATGTCTGCTATAACGAACAATAAGGGCCTCAAAGAATGAAGTTGCAGCAACATATGTCGGGGCAAAGTAGTTGAGCTATTTTATTAAAGTTACTTCTCTAATGAGTGCTTTCACTTCGATATTGCTGAAAAAATGCTGTTTTTACTTGATGGTACTTATT
>NW_013732106.1:0-249 GCF_000517525.1 Limulus polyphemus | reverse complement strand
TGTAATGTTATATTGTCTTGAATTTTTAGTTTTTCGACAAAATAAGCACTTTCCGGTATTTTTCTATTAATTTTGCTTGAGAAAAGCCCTTTATTTCTTTTTCCAAAAATATTCAGATTTTCACCAAAAAGCCAAGGCTATAGCCAATGATTTTACCCATATTTTGAAAAAAATTATTTTTCCTCATTTTGAATACAATGATGCCCCTGATATAAGACTTTCAGAATGGATATCCTTTCACGAAAATTC
>NW_013732105.1:0-249 GCF_000517525.1 Limulus polyphemus | reverse complement strand
GCACACTGTTTTCAAGTTATATACTGTTAACACAGTGTTAAAGTTTGATAAAATATAGAATAAATTAACACAAAACATTTTTTAGTGTACTGGAAAAGTTTTCATTTAGAATTGTCAGTTTATTCTGTATTATCTTTTATCAAAGTTTTTCTTCTCACATTTTGCAGAACAACACTCATTCAACACTGTTCAATTTACATACTGTTAACTGAGTGTTCATGTTACCTACTGTTTAATTTATACTGTTGA
>NW_013732104.1:0-249 GCF_000517525.1 Limulus polyphemus | reverse complement strand
GTTTATTTTGCTCTTCGACAGACACCACACCTGTCTAGATACAGCCGGGATTTCAACACCAAACCTGTCCGGATACAGCCGGGATTTCAACACCACACCTGTCCAGATACAGCCGGGATTTCAACACCACACCTGTCTAGATACAGCCGGGATTTCAACACCAAACCTGTCCGGATACAGCCGGGATTTCAACACCACACCTGTCCAGACACAGCCGGGATTTCAACACCACACCTGTCCGATACAGCC
>NW_013732103.1:0-249 GCF_000517525.1 Limulus polyphemus | reverse complement strand
GACTTGATAAAACATTCCATTTCTTAACAAACGATGACGTCACGCACACGTTCAAGTGACAGTGAACTAGAAAGCAACCAGCAATGCATGACTAACCATGCACACAGAAAAGCACGCGCACGTCTATACAAACAGGCACAACTAAATTACTAACTTTTTTTTTTATCCTCCGTTTCCTTTTGTCTTTGGCAATATACCCTGTCTGTTTGTGAAAACACTCGCGTTACATGATGTAACAAGTTCTAGTGA
>NW_013732102.1:0-249 GCF_000517525.1 Limulus polyphemus | reverse complement strand
TGGTGACTGTCCTTTATCAGGAGAACATAAACAGCTTGATATGTCAGATGCCTACATTAGATGGGTAAACCTAACCATAAATGGTGACTGTCCTTTATCAGGAGAACATAAACAGCTTAATATGTCAGATGCCTACATTGGATGGGTAAACTTAACCAAAAATGATGACTGTCCTTTATCAGGAGAACATAAACAGCTTGATATGTCAGATGCCTACATTAGATGGGTAAACCTAACCAAAAATGATGA
>NW_013732101.1:0-249 GCF_000517525.1 Limulus polyphemus | reverse complement strand
TTATAGCTTGACAAATGTTGTGCAGATAACACTAAAACATTTTAAAAGTTATAGTATGGAAAGTGATGGTTACTTTGTGGTTATAAGGTCGATCACATCAACTATCCCTATATAGAGAGTTTGAAATAATAATTCAAATATTTTGTTGAAATGCAACAAAATGGAGATTTCTGCAAATAAACTCATTTTAAAGCATTCTCCTAGCTTTTCAACTATTGCAGACATTTTCTATAAATACTGGTTTAGCTT
>NW_013732100.1:0-249 GCF_000517525.1 Limulus polyphemus | reverse complement strand
AACACTGTTAGATCTACTGTACAAATATATTAGATTTCATGTAGTGTCAACACTGTTAGATCTACTGTACAAATATATTATATTACATGTAGTGTCAACACTGTTAGATCTACTATACAAATATATTATATTACATGTGGTGTCAACACTGTTAGATCTACTGTACAAATATATTAGATTACATGTAGTGTCAACACTGTTAGATTACATGTAGTGTCAACACTGTTAGATCTACTGTACAAATATGTT
>NW_013732099.1:0-249 GCF_000517525.1 Limulus polyphemus | reverse complement strand
AGGTTACTACACAGTCTTATGTTGCTGTATAATGTGATGTGCAGGTTACTACACAGTCTTATGTTGCTGTATAATGTGATATACAGGTTACTACACAGTCATATGTTGCTGTATAATGTGATGTACAGGTTACTACACAGTCATATGTTGCTGTATAATGTGCTATACAGGTTACTACACAGTCTTATGTTGCTGTATAATGTGCTATATACAGGTTACTACACAGTCTTATGTTGCTGTATAATGTGC
>NW_013732098.1:0-249 GCF_000517525.1 Limulus polyphemus | reverse complement strand
GCTCTGCACAATAGTACAGAGCCTAGGATGGTCAACGAGGTGGGGTTTGTTCCGGAAACCGGTGATGTACGGTTATTTCAATAGATCACTATCAATGAAGCTCTGCACAATAGTACAGAGCCTAGGATGGTCAACAGGGGGGATGTCGTTCCAGAAACCTGTGATGTACGGTTATTTCAATAGATCAGTATGAATGAAGCTCTGCACAATAGTACAGAGCCTAAGATGGTCAACAGGGGGGGGGGGGGT
>NW_013732097.1:0-249 GCF_000517525.1 Limulus polyphemus | reverse complement strand
TACATAGAAAGTACAGATGATTTTTGTATTGCTGTAATAGAGGCATCCGTGCTATCCCTACATAGAAAGTACAGATGATTTTGTATTGCTTTAATACAGGCATCCATGCTATACTTACATAGAAAGTACAGATAATTTTATATTGCTTTAATAGAGGCATCCGTGCTATCCCTTCATAGAAAGGACAGATGATTTTGTATTGCTTTAATACAGGCTTCCTTGCTATCCATACATAGATAGTACAGATGA
>NW_013732096.1:0-249 GCF_000517525.1 Limulus polyphemus | reverse complement strand
GGGTTAAATTTAGAATACAACAATTTATTCAGAAAAATAAAATGTGAAAAAAAAAGCATGACAATAAGCATTAAACATATGACGATAAAAAAACACACACATAAAGCAGGGGAACACAAATTACAATACAGATTACAGTTTTGTACATATTAAATTTTCCAAGACAAATTGACCATTTCTTGAATTGTAAGACCAAGAAGAGAAACCATATTCTTTAGTCTGTAGGTAAAAAAAGCCATAATCTTTCAG
>NW_013732095.1:0-249 GCF_000517525.1 Limulus polyphemus | reverse complement strand
TACTCTGTCAGCTGGAATCATCATTGTGAACCTTTTTCTGTCACCTGGGACCATCACTTTAAAGATTATTCTGTCAGCTGGAACGGTCACTTTAAGGGTCAGTCTGTGAAATCGAACAATTATTTTAACGATCAGTCTGTCAGGTGCAACCACCAGTTTAAAGATCACTCTGTGAGCTAGAAACATCACTTTAATATTAGACTTAAAATAAGACCCACAACTCGAGCGCTTTGGAATAGTCAACTATTT
>NW_013732094.1:0-249 GCF_000517525.1 Limulus polyphemus | reverse complement strand
CATTAGGTTTCAACTTCAGTCTCTTGTGATACTCCCATTAAGCACTGGTACATTAGGTTTCAACTTCAGTCTCTTGTGATACTCCCATTAAGCACTGGTACATTAGGTTTCAACTTCAGTCTCTTGTGATACTCCCATTAAGCACTGGTACATTAGGTTTCAACTTCAGTCTCTTGTAATACTCCCATTAAGCACTGGTACATTAGGTTTCAACTTCAGTCTCTTGTGATACTCCCATTAAGCACTGGT
>NW_013732093.1:0-249 GCF_000517525.1 Limulus polyphemus | reverse complement strand
AGTCCTCGAACATACCGCTGTGCCACTAGGGGGCGCTCTTCCCAATACCAGTTCTTCAGCAAAATTGTTAGGCCTAACGTATGATTAAAAATTAACTGGAGAAAACATATAACCGAAATTACGAAAAAGTGTGGCAACGAACAAACTATCTCAAAACATTAAAAGAAGCATCCACAAAAAACATTACTGAAATTTATAAACAATATATTAGACCAGTAGTAGAATATGCATGCTTAGCATGGTTAAATG
>NW_013732092.1:0-249 GCF_000517525.1 Limulus polyphemus | reverse complement strand
TGATTATTTTATTTTTGTCATATGCACCTTCCATTATCAAGCTTTCTGGAATTAGATAAAAATTAGTGACTGCCTGAGGAACAAGATAATCAGAATGAACTAGTTAGTTAGAGCATAAGTTCCTGTTCAGCAAGAGCTGAGCTACTTTTATGAGCTTGAAACCACACCTCAAACTAATTTAAGACAAATACACTCCAAAAGGTGAAAGCTGTAGATAAGAAATAGAACCATTTCACCCAACATAAAACA
>NW_013732091.1:0-249 GCF_000517525.1 Limulus polyphemus | reverse complement strand
TCGTCATAATTCAGCTTGTGTTTTACAAGCGTCTGTCGTGGGTCGTCATAATTCAGCTTGTGTTTTACAAGCGTCTGTCGTGGGTCGTCATAATTCAGCTTGTGTTTTACAAGCGTCACAATACGGACAAGTTTTTTTTCTTATTTGCCTCATGTTATTATTATTAATTGAACGTTTCCCGTTTTGCTGTTACAAATTATTGGAAAGACGACTAAACCGTTTTGTTTTATTTCTCTGAGGACGAAACCG
>NW_013732090.1:0-249 GCF_000517525.1 Limulus polyphemus | reverse complement strand
TGAATAGGTGCATTTTGCCTCTTTTTATAATACTTAATATAAAACAACCATGTTGCTATCTTTCACTAAGTATCAAATGTATAGGTGCATTTTACCTATTTTTTATAATACTTAATATAAAACAACCATGTCACTATCTTACACTAAGTATCAAATGGCTAAGTATCAAATTAATAGGTGCATTTTACCTCTTTTTTTATAATACTTAATATAAAACAACCATGTTGCTATCTTACACTAAGTATCAAA
>NW_013732089.1:0-249 GCF_000517525.1 Limulus polyphemus | reverse complement strand
GGTCTAATAACTACTATTAACTACATATGGGTCTAATAACTACTAGTTATTAGACCAACATTTAGTTAATACTATTAACTAAATGTTGGTCTAATAACTTTATTAAATAAATGTTGGTCTATTAACTATTATTAACTACTTTTTGTCTAATAACTACTATTAACTAAATGTTGGTCTAATTACTACTATTAACTAAAATTTTGGTCTAATAACTATTATTAACTAAATGTTGGTCTAATAACTGCTATT
>NW_013732088.1:0-249 GCF_000517525.1 Limulus polyphemus | reverse complement strand
ACCCCCCCACCACACACACATGGAAATTGGATTTCGAGCTGAATCAATCAACAGAAGTTCTCACACGTGTTTAGAGTGTCCCTGGTCCCTTAATCAATTCGCCTTGAGTGCACTACCCCAGTGTTGTTGGTTGCCTTGCTTCTTCTTTTGTATTACCTCTCAATGTCTTTTTGCCAAGAATGTTACTGCATTTGGGGTGGTTCCAGGTCTGTTTGTGTAGGACATAGCACATTACAGGGAAACCTTTTT
>NW_013732087.1:0-249 GCF_000517525.1 Limulus polyphemus | reverse complement strand
TGGGTATCCAAGTGAAGGTTGAATTCCTAGTAACCATGTGTATCCAAGTGAAGGTTGAATTCCTTGTAACCATCGGTATCCAAGTGAAGGTTGAATTCCTAGTAATCGTGGGTGTCCAAGTGAAGGTTGAATTTCTTGTAATCGTGGGTATCCAAGTGAAGGTTGAATTTCTTGTAATCGTGGGTATCCAAGTGATGGTTGAATTCCTTGAAATCATGGGTATCCAAGTGATGGTTGAATTCCTAGTAA
>NW_013732086.1:0-249 GCF_000517525.1 Limulus polyphemus | reverse complement strand
TCACATTATTTGTTTTTGTTCTATTGTAATGTCGAACATTGACTGAAATTTGATGCAAAGAGGCAGGTCTACTTCATGTCAGTATGTGTCAGTGCAAAGAATGTAATGTGAAATCCATTAGCATTTCATGCCATTGGTGATAGTGACACATTTGAGTGGTACTTAAAAATCTTCAGAAACTATCCCCACATTTTGGACTTATTATAGGTCTGAGTCCTAATCTCTCTAATTCTACTGATGATACTTTTT
>NW_013732085.1:0-249 GCF_000517525.1 Limulus polyphemus | reverse complement strand
ACATTTACTACTGTTCTTAACACTTTATCACATTTGTTACTGTTCTTAACACTTTATCACATTTGTTACTGTTCTTAACACTTTATCACATTTATTACTGTTCTTAACACTTTATCACATTTATTACTGTACTTAACACTTTATCACATTTACTACTGTTCTTAACACTTTATCACATTTGTTACTGTACTTAAAACTTTATCACATTTACTACTGTTCTTAACACTTTATCACATTTGTTACTGTTCT
>NW_013732084.1:0-249 GCF_000517525.1 Limulus polyphemus | reverse complement strand
TATTCCTTGTTCAGTAAATACTCTACATAGTGTACCCTATCCATGGTGCAGTAAATACTCTACATAGTGTACCCTATCCTTTTGTAGTAAGTACTCGACATATTGTACCTTTCCCTGGTGTAGTAAATACTCTAAATAGTGTACCCTATCCCTGGTGTAGTAACTACTCTACATACTGTACCCTATCTCTCGTGTAGTAAATACTCTACATAGTGTACTATATCTTTGGTGCAGTAATTACTCTACATA
>NW_013732083.1:0-249 GCF_000517525.1 Limulus polyphemus | reverse complement strand
TGTTCCCATCCATGAATCTATTGATATAGAGAAACCCATAAAACCAAAATGTTCTCCCCTGTTCCCATCCATGAGGTTGTTGATATAGAGAAACCCATAAACCAAAAATGTTCTCTACTATACCCACCCATGAATCTGTTGTTTTAAGTCAGTATATATTGGTAATAGTAGTGGGGGCTCAGGTGATGTCAGAACAAAACATTATATATTGGTAATAGTAGTGGGGGCTCAGGTGATGTCAGAACAAAA
>NW_013732082.1:0-249 GCF_000517525.1 Limulus polyphemus | reverse complement strand
GAACGGGTGCGTGTAGTGTACACGTTTAAACTTATGAGGAACGGGTGCGTGTAGTGTACACGTTTAAACTTATGAGGAACGGGTGCGTGTAGTGTACACGTTTAAACTTATGAGGAACGGGTGCGTGTAGTGTACACGTTTAAACTTATGAGGAATGGGTGCGTGTAGTGTACACGTTTAAACTTATGAGGAATGGGTGCGTGTAGTGTACACGTTTAAACTTATGAGGAATGGGTGCGTGTAGTGTAC
>NW_013732081.1:0-249 GCF_000517525.1 Limulus polyphemus | reverse complement strand
ATAAACTTTTACATTGATATTTAGTAAAATTATGTTTTGATAATTTAATATCTGCCGGAAGAGAATCGATTTATAAATTTAAACCAAATATGTTAGTTATTTCGTTATGTAGAGTGGTAAAATAAAATTTTGACTGGACGAATAATTAAGAAATGTTTCTTATGTAAGCTTGCTGTATTTACTTTATTTTTTTTTTTCATGCAAAATATCTAAAATTTAATTGAGTATAAAACAAATACAGGAACTATC
>NW_013732080.1:0-249 GCF_000517525.1 Limulus polyphemus | reverse complement strand
GGATAGAACATTTACTGATAACCAGTGTGTAACATATATTTATTGTTTTAGTACGGATAGAATACTTACTGATAGACAGTGTGTAAAATATGTTTATTGTTTTAGTACGGATAGAATACTTACTGTTAGACAGTGTGTAAAATATGTTTCTTGTTTTAGTACGGATAGAACACTTACTGATAACCAGAGTTTAATATATATTTATTGTTTTAGTACGGCTAGAACACTTACTGATAACCAGAGTGTAAT
>NW_013732079.1:0-249 GCF_000517525.1 Limulus polyphemus | reverse complement strand
AAAAAGATAGGTCACATGAAATAAAGAATGTAAAAATACCTTTGTTGTAAAGACAAAAATAGATAAACGACATGAACTATAGTATGTAACAATACCTTAGTTATAAAGATAGGTCACATGACCTACTGAATGTAACAATACCTTAGTTGAGAATACAAAAATAGATAAGTGACATGAACTATGGAATGCAACAACATCTTAGCTGTAAAAACAAAAATAGATAAGTGACATGAACTATGGAATGCAATA
>NW_013732078.1:0-249 GCF_000517525.1 Limulus polyphemus | reverse complement strand
ACTGGTTTTGTCAGGTGTTAACATATCAACAGTTACAACCTGTGAGTTGTGTACACCATGGTTTACATGTAGTGATTTTACTGGTTTTGTCAGGTGTTAACATACCAACAGTTACAACCTGTGAGGTGTGTACACCATGGTATCAATGTAGTGATTTTACTGGTTTTGTCAGGTGTTAACATATCAACAGTTACAACCTGTGAGGTGTGTACACCATGGTATCCATGTATTGATATTACTGGTTTTGTC
>NW_013732077.1:0-249 GCF_000517525.1 Limulus polyphemus | reverse complement strand
TCACTATCTACACACACATTACCTTGTCACGTTATCACCCTCTTTATATATACCAGACTACCCTATCTAGTAAAATGCTAGGGCATTCTGAAGGAACAAGACAGTTCTAGAAACTAGAGGGCGTGAGAATAGTCGCGTGATCTCGATGACGCAAAAATATCGTTCTGATTTATAATGATTACAATGAACTGATTCATCATTTGAATAGGTATCTTCGCTGTTTGTAATATTTCAGGCCGTAATCCCAAT
>NW_013732076.1:0-249 GCF_000517525.1 Limulus polyphemus | reverse complement strand
TTCCATATAAACTTCTTGTTCCGACAATAGTGGATGTAACTACATATTGTTTAATATTACTCTACACGGTATTGTGTATTTACTTGCTATTAAATGACTGAATATTAGTATTATGAAAGTGTTCTTTTATTGTAGTTTTTTTTTCACTCATAAGATGTATGAAAAGTGATATATATTATTATGTCTGAATTTTTAAGTTGAACACGAGTTTACTTATTATTTCATCTAATTTTGGTCCATATTTAAAAC
>NW_013732075.1:0-249 GCF_000517525.1 Limulus polyphemus | reverse complement strand
TATTACTTGAGAAACTTTTTAGAACATTTTTTCATCTCACTAGCAAATACTCGCATGACCATATACGATAAAAACAACTTCATACCAGAAAAACTTAAACCACCAAAAGAAAAAAAAATTCAATGCATTTTTCACAAAATAACAGAGAGTCCATTACAGAAACCTGAGGGAATTTGGTACTTCAACATTGGTGAATATATTCTGGACATTTTCATTGTTTCTTTAAAAAAATCAAGCAAAAGAATAAAT
>NW_013732074.1:0-249 GCF_000517525.1 Limulus polyphemus | reverse complement strand
ATGGGTGGTTAATGGAAGTGTCCCAAAATGTGACTTGAGAAACTAATTGACTATATAATTATCACATTAACTTCTGTAATATAAACTAAACTAAACTATGGGTGGTTAATTTTGGGACACTTCCATGTGACATTAGTTTCTCAATGACTATATAATTATCACATTAACTTCTGTAATAACCCATAGTTTAGTTTAGTTTATATTACAGAACCATTAACCTTGGGACACTTAATGTGACATTAGTTTCTC
>NW_013732073.1:0-249 GCF_000517525.1 Limulus polyphemus | reverse complement strand
ATTGTTATGGTAGCTGGTACAGCAGGTCATGTCTATTGTTATGGCAGCTGGTATAGCAGGTTATGTCTATTGTTATGGCAGCTGGTATAGCAGGTTATGTCTATTGTTATGGCAGCTGGTATAGCAGGTCATGTCCATTGTTATGGCAGCTGGTATAGCAGGTCATGTCTATTGTTATGGCAGCTGGTATAGCAGGTTATGTCTATAGTTATGGCAGCTGGTATAACAGGTCATGTCTATTGTTATGGC
>NW_013732072.1:0-249 GCF_000517525.1 Limulus polyphemus | reverse complement strand
CCCAGTGCTACAAATACACACACTCTACATGATGTATTTCCTCTCAGTGTTACTACACACACTGTACATTATGTATTTGTTCCCAGTGCTACAAATACACACACTGTACATGATGTATTTGTTCCCAGTGTTACGACTACACACACTGTACTTGATGTATTTCCTCCCAGTGTTACAAATACACACACTGTACATGATGTATTTGTTCCCAGTGCTACGACTACACACACTGTACTTGATGTATTTCCT
>NW_013732071.1:0-249 GCF_000517525.1 Limulus polyphemus | reverse complement strand
ATTTAATGACATAATTTTTAACAAGAATAGTACAATAATTTAATGACATCATTTTAAACAAGAATTGTAGAATCATTTAATGACACCATTTTTAACAAGAATAGTAGAATCATTTAATGACATCATTTTTAACAAGAATAGTAGAATAATTTAGTGACATAATATTTTAACAAGAATAGTAGAATAATTTAATGACATCATTTTTAAACAAGAATAGTAGAATCATTTAATGACATCATTTTTAACAAG
>NW_013732070.1:0-249 GCF_000517525.1 Limulus polyphemus | reverse complement strand
CCATTACCTAGTGACAGACTTCATCTGGTGTGTGTGTGGTGTGTGTTGAACTATGTAAACTAAATGTTCATTACCTAGTGACAGACTTCATCTGGTGTGTGTGTGTACCTAGTGACAGACTTCATCTGGTGTGTGTGTTGAACTATGTAAACTAAACTGTTACATTACCTAGTGACAGACTTCATCTGGTGTGTGTGTTGAACTATGTAAACTAAACTGTTCCATTACATAGTGACAGACTTCATCTGG
>NW_013732069.1:0-249 GCF_000517525.1 Limulus polyphemus | reverse complement strand
GTGTATGTTTTGTTGCTATTCCTTAAACAGCGTATTTCTATAGTTTCATCGTAGTTCTTTAATGTGTATGTTTTGTTGCTACACTGTAAATTCCTTAAACAGCGTATTTCTTTAGTTTCATCCCAGTTCTTTAATGTGTTAACAGCAAAACATAGGATGAAACTAAAGAATTTACAGTGACACATTAAAGAACTTAACAGCAAAACATCACTGTAAATTCTTTAGTTTCATCCTAGTTCTTTAATGTGT
>NW_013732068.1:0-249 GCF_000517525.1 Limulus polyphemus | reverse complement strand
TGGATCGTAAATCAACAGTTCCTTATAATGGTAGGAATTGGGTCCATGCTGGATGGATTGTAAATCAACAGTTCCTTACGATGGTAGGAATTGGGTTCATGCTGGATGGATCATATACGAATCAACAGTTCCTTACGATGGTAGGAATTGGGTCCATTCTGGATGGATCGTAAATCAACAGTTCCTTACAATGGTAGGAATTGGGTCCATGCTGGATGGATCGTAAATCAACAGTTCCTTATGATGGTA
>NW_013732067.1:0-249 GCF_000517525.1 Limulus polyphemus | reverse complement strand
ATATATATATATATATATACTGTTTAACTCTTACAACTAATGAAATGATGATATATATATATATATATATATACTGTTTAACTCCTACAACTAATGAAATGATGCTCTTTCACAGTCATCACTTTAATAGTAACAGTTTAATGTTCCAAGGTAGCAATTTTAGTTTGATGCACTGTAGCTGTTTCATTTTAGTCCTCAAATGTCAATTATACAGCTTTTACAGTCATAACTAAATATTGAATCTTCATA
>NW_013732066.1:0-249 GCF_000517525.1 Limulus polyphemus | reverse complement strand
ACATCTAAACTGTTGCTGTTATGTACATGGGTAACATAGGTTCAGTGGTGTACATCTAAACTGTTGCTGTTAGGTACATGGGTAACATAGGTTCAGTGGTATACATTTAAACTGTTGCTGTTAGGTACATGGGTAACATATGTTCAGTGGTGTACATCTAAACTGTTGCTGTTGGGTACATGGGTAACATATATTCAGTTGTGTACATTTAAACTGTTGCTGTTAGGTACATGGGTAACATATATTCAG
>NW_013732065.1:0-249 GCF_000517525.1 Limulus polyphemus | reverse complement strand
ATTATATCAAGACGTTGACTCTGTATATCGTTTAATGTTAACATATTATATCAAGACGTTGACTCTGTATATCGTTTAATGTTAACATAATATGTCCAGACGTTGACTCTGTATATCGTTTAATGTTAACATATTATGTCTAGACGTTGACTCTGTATATCGTTTAATGTTAACATATTAGATCAAGACGTTGACTCTGTATATCGTTTAATGTTAACATATTATATCAAGACGTTAACTCTGTATATC
>NW_013732064.1:0-249 GCF_000517525.1 Limulus polyphemus | reverse complement strand
ATAACAATTCGCTTACAAATGTTTGATGAGAGGATTCTCTTAGCACAAAGATACACGATGGACTGTCTATGCTCTGTTCACTGCAGGGTATTGAGCCCAGAATTTTAGTGTTGTAATTCAGTAAACTTATCACTGACTGACTCATCAGGAGAAATGTGTTTGTAATTGAACACAAAGATACACGATGGACTGTTTATGCTCTGTTCACTGCAGGGTATTGAGCCCCGAATTTTAGTGTTGTAATTCAGT
>NW_013732063.1:0-249 GCF_000517525.1 Limulus polyphemus | reverse complement strand
GTGTGAGCTATTTTAATCTGCTGGTGCTGACTTTCACCAGTCTGTTGTGTGAGCTATTTTAATCTGTTGGTGCTGACTTCCATTAATCTGCTGGTGCTGACTTTCACCAGTCTGTTGTATTAACTGTTTTAATCTGTTAATGCTGACTTTCACCAGTCTGTTGTATTAACTGTTTTAATCTGTTAATGCTGACTTTCACCAGTCTGTTGTATTAACTGTTTTAATCTGTTGGTGCTGACTTTCACCAGT
>NW_013732062.1:0-249 GCF_000517525.1 Limulus polyphemus | reverse complement strand
TTAATGAACTATTAACAGATGATATTTTATTACAATATAATGAACAAGTTAACAGATATTTTATTACAATATACTGAACAGTTAACAGATATTTTATTACAATGTAATGAACTATTAACAGATGATATTTTATTACAATATAATGAACTATTAACAGATGATATTTTATTACAATATAATGAACTATTAACAGATGATATTTTATTACAATATAATGAACTATTAGACAGATGATATTTTATTACAATA
>NW_013732061.1:0-249 GCF_000517525.1 Limulus polyphemus | reverse complement strand
AAAGAAAACGTGGGCTATAGCCTTTGCAATTTTTTTAGATTTTTACGGAACATAATACTGTTCGTTTATGCTATAATTTCTCAATTTTTAGGTTACCTACGAAATAAGCAGTATAAAATATTTTTCTTTTAATTTGGCGTTAAAAAAGCACTTTTTTCCATTTCTCAAAAAAATCATATTTTCACCGAAAACAAAAGAAGACGTCGGGGCCTTTTAGATGTTGCGATTTTGTTTGAATAATCTTATTTT
>NW_013732060.1:0-249 GCF_000517525.1 Limulus polyphemus | reverse complement strand
TTTCGATGCCCCGGTATGTAAAACACAGCTAGCCCATTGTGTAGCTTTGTGCTTTAATAACAACTACATCAAACCCAGTTACCTATATTTTATCAGTGGCTGATACTCAACAATTTAGCTTTCCTGGATCAATGACATAGATATCCAACTGAAGATAGCTACTAGCCAATTTTGAAAAATCTCGATAACTGAGTGATATCTTTCTGTTTAGGCTCAGCCGATGTTCAACAGTATTGATTACTAAGTGAA
>NW_013732059.1:0-249 GCF_000517525.1 Limulus polyphemus | reverse complement strand
AGCTACCTAGTAATAATGAACGTGATCAGGTTTATTGAGGTTTATTGTATTACTAGGTAGCTACATAAAACAATGTCACACGATCATCTACATAAAAACAATGTCATACTGAACCCACCTAGTAATACAATAAACCTGATCACGTTCAGTGTGACATTGTTTTTATGTAGCTACCTAGTAATACAATAAACCTGATCATGTTCAGTATGACATTGTTTTATGTAGCTACCTAGTAATACAATAAACCTG
>NW_013732058.1:0-249 GCF_000517525.1 Limulus polyphemus | reverse complement strand
CCACTGTCACTCAGAATACCAAAGATTGTCACTGATATAAGAAAAGTTCACTGATTTACATTTGAAAGACATACCATGACTTCCAAAAGGAGGAAATTTTCTTAAATGCAGTTCCTCTAAGGACATATTTTAGCCCACTGACTAAACACTGCATTCGACAGCAAAGCCACAGTACACACACCAAGAACATCACTTCAAAACCAGCCATTGACGTGCTTAAATCATTAGGTTACAGTAACACTAAGTTAC
>NW_013732057.1:0-249 GCF_000517525.1 Limulus polyphemus | reverse complement strand
CAAGAATAATTACAACTTTTGAATTGTATTGTTTAACTGGCAGATACTGACTTACCAAAAGTAAACAAACTGAAAGCTTCTGACTTTTATTCAAATCGAAGAGTATTATTTGGCATAATTTCAGAGATATCACTGCGAGAGAAATGCACAAGAAGGGCGAAAAATATAAAGACTACAGAGATAAAAGACATACATAAAGAAGTATGTTTATAGAAATATCTATATAACTTTAAAACGTAACGTACTGTA
>NW_013732056.1:0-249 GCF_000517525.1 Limulus polyphemus | reverse complement strand
GTGTTGTGACATCAGTGGGTGTGTTATGTTTCTTGTTAGACAGCTAGAGCTATCACTACTATGTGTTGTGACATCAGTGGGTGTGTTATGTTTCTTGTTAGACAGCTAGAGCTATCACTACTATGTGTTGTGACATCACTGGGTGTGTTATTAGACAGCTAGAGCTATCACTACTACGCATTGTGACATCACTGGGTGTGTTATTAGACAGCTAGAGCTATCACTACTACGTGTTATGACATCACTGGG
>NW_013732055.1:0-249 GCF_000517525.1 Limulus polyphemus | reverse complement strand
GTTGGTCATTTATATCTAATAAAACTATTTAAACACTTATTAACCATAACCTTACTAATTAGTTACTAATTCCTTCAGTATGTGTTACTCTCTGAAAACTTAGTGTTGGTCATTTATATCTATTAAAA
Organism: Limulus polyphemus; assembly: GCF_000517525.1. Lineage (NCBI taxonomy): Eukaryota > Metazoa > Arthropoda > Merostomata > Xiphosura > Limulidae > Limulus > Limulus polyphemus. The sequence continues at coordinate 121 of NW_013732055.1, read as the reverse complement.
CTATTTAAACACTTATTAACCATAACCTTACTAATTAGTTACTAATTCCATTAGTATGTGTTACTCTCTGAACACTTAGTGTTAGTCATTTATATCTATTAAAACTATTTAAACACTTATC
>NW_013732054.1:0-249 GCF_000517525.1 Limulus polyphemus | reverse complement strand
ATTCATATAAGATATCTGATTGGTTTCTTGTTAAGCCAAATACTACACAATTGTTATTTTGCGATATACCTACTATAGGTGTCGAAACTCGGTTTTTAGCGTTATAAGTCTTCGGACTTACTGCTGAGCCACAGGGAGGCAATATGTTTAATCTCTGAGGACAGGTTCACTTGTGGGATTTATAAACTAAAATGTCTCCAACATATGTCTGATCTCTGAGGAGAAGCTCACAATTGAGATTTATGTGGT
>NW_013732053.1:0-249 GCF_000517525.1 Limulus polyphemus | reverse complement strand
GTAGCTTGGCAACGGCGTAAATAATTAACAACCTAAAAGTTCATTTACATTCAGGAAACATACAATATAATATCATTATTCTTGACTGTGGGGATAAAGTATGTAAAGGGCAATTAGACGCATTTTCAAAGTCATTAAAACATGGATGCCTTTTCTCGCCAACTGGTTGTCAATAATACATATATATTTATTTATAAAATATGATTGCATTATTTACCAAACCTACTACTACCTAATTTATAACTTAGC
>NW_013732052.1:0-249 GCF_000517525.1 Limulus polyphemus | reverse complement strand
ATATGTAGATGTTACCAAGTACTATTGATTCGATGGCTACATGTAAAGGTTACTAAGTACTACTGATTCGATGGCTACATGTAAAGGTTACTAAGTACTACTGATTCCATGGCTATATGTAAAGGTTACTAAGTACTACTGATTCCATGGCTAGATGTAAAGGTTACTAGGTACTACTGATTCGATGGCTACATGTAAAGGTTACTAAGTACTACTGATTCGATGGCTACATGTAAAGGTTACTAAGTA
>NW_013732051.1:0-249 GCF_000517525.1 Limulus polyphemus | reverse complement strand
ACTCCTTAACCTATATTACACACTGCAAGAAATCACCAGGTAACTTAGACTCCTTAGCCTATATTACACACTGCAAGAAATCATCAGGTAACTTAGACTCCTTAGCCTATATTACACACTACAAGAAATCATCAGGTGATTTAGACTCCTTAGCCTATATTACACACTGCAAGAAATCATCAGGTAACTTAGACTCCTTAGCCTATATTACACACTGCAAGAAATCACCAGGTAACTTAGACTCCTTAA
>NW_013732050.1:0-249 GCF_000517525.1 Limulus polyphemus | reverse complement strand
ATTACGTTTGAAATTAAAAAAAAAATGTAAAGGCGTTTTTCAATAACTAATGGATCGTGAAATGGCTTTGTAGTAGAGTTGTGAATTTTGGAGTTGACGTGTCGGGTTCGAACCCTTGCGCTACCATAATATATTTCCCGCATTTAATATGTGGGTTCGTTACAAGAGTAACAGCCAATCCCTAAATTTGGATGGTGAGTAGTAGACTGCCCATGACCAGGTGGTTAGTGAGCAATACTAAATAAATAG
>NW_013732049.1:0-249 GCF_000517525.1 Limulus polyphemus | reverse complement strand
GGATTGTTCTGAAACTATAGGAGATTATTCTAACACTAGAGTGGATTGTTCTGAAACTATAGGAGATTGTTCTAACACGTAGGAGATTGTTCTAAAGCGACAGGACATTGTTCTAAAGCTACAGAAGATTGTTCTTAAGCTGAAGGACATTGTTCTAAAGCAACAGGACATTGTTCTAAAGCGACAGGACATTGTTCTAAAGCTACAGAAGATTGTTCTTAAGCTGAAGGACATTGTTCTAAAGCAACA
>NW_013732048.1:0-249 GCF_000517525.1 Limulus polyphemus | reverse complement strand
ACAGATCTGGTGTATGATATCGTGACAGACCTGGTGTATGATATCGTGAAAGATCTGGTGTATGATATCATGCCAGATCTGGTGTTTGATATCGTGACAGATCTGGTGTTTGATATCGTGACAGATCTGGTGTATGATATCGTGACAGACCTGGTGTATGATATCGTGAAAGATCTGGTGTATGATATCATGCCAGATCTGGTGTTTGATATCGTGACAGATCTGGTGTTTGATATCGTGACAGACCTG
>NW_013732047.1:0-249 GCF_000517525.1 Limulus polyphemus | reverse complement strand
TAATAGAGCAATACACTGCTAGATGTAAGTCTGATATACTATAGCAATATATTGTTAACTGTAAGTCTGAAATACTATAGCAACATATTGTTAACTGTAAGTCTGATATACTATAACAATACATTGTTAACTGTAAGTCTGATATACTATAACAATACATTGTTAACTGTAAGTCTGAAATACTATAACAATACATTGTTAACTGTAAGTCTGATATACTATAACAATACATTGTTAACTGTAAGTCTG
>NW_013732046.1:0-249 GCF_000517525.1 Limulus polyphemus | reverse complement strand
CACAACACATAACTTTCGTAGGAATGTTCTCACACACAATACGTAACTTTCGTAGGAATGTTTTCACACACAACACATAACTTTGAGGAATGTTCTCACACACAACACATAACTTTGTAGAAATGTTCTCACACACAATACATAACATTCGTAGGAATGTTCTCACACACAATACATAACATTCGTAGGAATGTTCCCACACACCATACATAACATTCGTAGGAATGTTCACACACACAATACATAACT
>NW_013732045.1:0-249 GCF_000517525.1 Limulus polyphemus | reverse complement strand
GGAACCTGAGTTTTACTTTCTACCAACATCCTTTGTTGTCAGATGTAGAACCCGTGTTTCACTTTATACTAAAGTCTTTTATTGTCAGTTGTGGAACCTGTGTTTTACTTTATACCAACATCTTTTGTAGTCAGATGTAGAACCCGTGTTTCTGTTTATACTAATGTATTTTGTTGTCAGTTGTGGAACCTGTGTTTCACTTTATACTAATGTATTTTGTTATTAGTTGTGGAACCTGTGTTTTACTTT
>NW_013732044.1:0-249 GCF_000517525.1 Limulus polyphemus | reverse complement strand
ACGTACACATAATATAGAGAGTCATTAAGACGGGGAAACTGTAACCCCACATTCAATAACGTATACATAATATAGAGAGTCATTAAGACGGGGAAAACTGTAACCCCACATTTAATAACGTATACATAATATAGAAAGTCATTAAGACGGGGAAAACTGTAACCCCACATTTAATAACGTACACATAATATAGAGAGTCATTAAGACGGGGAAAACTGTAACCCCACATTCAATAACGTATACATAATA
>NW_013732043.1:0-249 GCF_000517525.1 Limulus polyphemus | reverse complement strand
GAAGAAATACAGGAGTGTATATTACGTCGAGAACAATAAGATACACACTAGTACGAGGAAATACGGTCTTGTATGTTACCTCTGTAACAATAAGATACACACTAGTACGAAGAAATACGGGCTTGTATGTTACCTCTGTAATAATAAGATACACACTAGTACGAAGAAATGCAGGCGTGTATGTTACATTGAGAACAATAAGATACACACTAGTACGAAGAAATACAGGCGTGTATGTTACCTGGAGAA
>NW_013732042.1:0-249 GCF_000517525.1 Limulus polyphemus | reverse complement strand
ACGTATCTGAAGCCAGTGAAATATTCACACATCAGTACTGTTTGAAAACCTCTAAGGACGTATCTGAAACCAGTGAAATATTCACACATCAGTATTGTTTGGAAACCTCTAAAAACATATCTGAAGCCAGTGAAATATTCACACATCAGTACTGTTTGGAAACCTCTAAGGACGTATCTGAAGCCAATAAAATATTCACACATCAGTACTGTTTGGAAACCTCTAAAAACGTATCTGAAACCAGTGAAA
>NW_013732041.1:0-249 GCF_000517525.1 Limulus polyphemus | reverse complement strand
CCTATATAAGACTACACTTGTATTGTTAAGGACCTATATAAGACTACACTTATATTGTTAGGACCTAGATAAGACTACACTTGTATTGTTAGGACCTATATAAGACTACACTTATATTGTTAGGACCTAGATAAGACTACACTTGTATTGTTAGGACCTAGATAAGACTACACTTGTATTGTTAGGACCTATATAAGACTACACTTGTATTGTTAGGACCTATATAAGACTACACTTATATTGTTAGGA
>NW_013732040.1:0-249 GCF_000517525.1 Limulus polyphemus | reverse complement strand
TTAAATACAGGTCAACTGTTTCACATTGAAGGAGGGGTTGAAAAACGCTAAATACAGGTCAACTGTTTCACCTTGAAGGAAGGGTTGAAAAAACGTTAAATACAGATCAACTGTTTTATACTGAAGGAAGGATTGTAAAAACATTAAATACAGGTCAACTGTTTCACACTGAAGGAAGGATTGTAAAAACGTTAAATACAGGTCAACTGTTTCACACTGAAGGAAGGGTTGAAAAACGCTAAATACAAG
>NW_013732039.1:0-249 GCF_000517525.1 Limulus polyphemus | reverse complement strand
AAATATGAGGAAAATTAATTTTTTTCAAATTTAGTCAAAAAACATGGGCTATAGCCTTTGGTTTTTATTGAAAAAATGATTTTTTTTGGAAAATAGAAAAATTGCTTTTTTGACGCAAAATTAATATATTTGTTGAAAATATGAAATTTTTTTGGAAAATAAAAAAAAATTGCGTATTTGACGCAAAATTAATAAAAAATAATCGGATAGTGCTTATTTCGTCGGAAAATTAAAAATTGAGACATTATA
>NW_013732038.1:0-249 GCF_000517525.1 Limulus polyphemus | reverse complement strand
TAAAGTTATTTTATCAGACATACCTCTGTAGTCATATCCTTCTCAACATCAGTGTAATCTTACACTGGTAAGTAAACGTAAAGTTATTTTACCAGATATACCCCTGTAGTCATATCCTTCTCAACATCAGTGTAATCTTACACTGGTAAGTAAACATAAAGTTATTTTACCAGACATACCTCTGTAGTCATATCCTTCTCAACATCAGTGTAATCTTACACTGGTAAGTAAACGTAAAGTTATTTTATC
>NW_013732037.1:0-249 GCF_000517525.1 Limulus polyphemus | reverse complement strand
CACGACTATCTGTCTAATCATACTGTTTCTATCCACCTAGTTACACGACTATCTAACTAATCATACTGTTTCTATCCACCTAGTTACACGACTATCTCTCTAATTATAATTTTCTATCTACCTAGTTACACGACTATCTATCTAATCATACTGTTTCTATCTACCTAGTTACACAACTATCTGTCTAATCATACTGTTTCTATCCACCTAGTTACACGACTATCTATCTAATCATGCTGTTTCTATCCA
>NW_013732036.1:0-249 GCF_000517525.1 Limulus polyphemus | reverse complement strand
CAACTATATCGATAATTTGTAGGAGCCTTCTTGTGCAACAACAACAACTATATCGAAAATTTGTAGGAGCCTTCTGGTGCAACAACAACTATATCGACAATTTGTAGGAGCCTTCTTGTGCAACAACAACAACTATATCGGCAATTTGTAGGAGCCTTCTTGTGCAACAACAACTATATCGATAATTTGTAGGAGCCTTCTGATGCAACAACAACTATATCGATAATGGCTGGAGACGGCTTGAATTGG
>NW_013732035.1:0-249 GCF_000517525.1 Limulus polyphemus | reverse complement strand
TATTCTACACGGTATTGGTCTTATGTAAACCCAATCCTAGTGGCAGTTTTTAAAATGATATCATATTCTATACGGTATTGATCTAATGTAAACACAATCCTAGTGGCAGTTTTTAAAATGATATCATATTCTATACGGTATTGGTCTAATGTAAACACAATCCTAGTGGCAGTTTTTAAAATGATATCATATTCTATACGGTATTGGTCTCATGTAAACACAATCCTAGTGGCAGTTTTTAAAATGATA
>NW_013732034.1:0-249 GCF_000517525.1 Limulus polyphemus | reverse complement strand
CTGTAAAGTAATATCCGCACATTACTTTTCATTTGAAAGCTCAAGTCATGCTTCGGCCTTTTCTTTAATCTTAGTGGCTGCAAGTGCTTGTGGCGCTACCTAGTGGTATTAAATCATGCGATTTTCTTTTATATTCAACGAAGTTGCTTTACAATGGAATCAATTTCAAAACCACATTCTAAATAACTCCACAAATTCAAAAAAAAAAATAAAATTAATACTGAAAAGACCCACAACACAACAAAATTA
>NW_013732033.1:0-249 GCF_000517525.1 Limulus polyphemus | reverse complement strand
TGTTCACCCAAAATACCATATAGTAACTTAGTGATGATAATGTTTCCCTCCTACAGACTGTTAACCAAAAATATCATACAGTAACTTAGTGATGATAATATTTCCCTCCTACAGATTGTTTACCAAAAATATCATACAGTAACTTAGTGATGTTAATGTTTCCCTCCTACAAACTGTTAACCAAAAATACCATACAGTAACTTAGTGATGATAATGTTTCCCTCCTACAGACTGTTCACCAAAAATATC
>NW_013732032.1:0-249 GCF_000517525.1 Limulus polyphemus | reverse complement strand
GAAGACGAAAACCTTTTTACTTCACTGTCGCCAACTTGCCATGACTGACATATTAAGAAACAACAAAATTCTCTTACTTCACTGTCGTCATTTTGCCATGACTGACATATTAAGAAACAACAAAATTCTCTTACTTCACTGTCGTCATTTTGCCATGACTGTCATATGAAGACGAGAACCTTTTTACTTCACTGTCGCCAACTTGCCATGACTGACATATTAAGACACAACAAAATTCTCTTACTTCAC
>NW_013732031.1:0-249 GCF_000517525.1 Limulus polyphemus | reverse complement strand
CAGTAAAGCTGGATTGCCAGTCTCTCGTGATATAAAAGGAGGGGTTTGAGTAAAAGTATCATCAACAGAAAGATGATCTCTCTGAGGACACGTAGAGAATTCTTAACGTAACTGAAAGATGTGGGACTGGCACAGGTATAAACTTTAGAGAATTCTTAACGTAACTGAAAGATGTGGGACTGACACAGATATAAACTTTAGAGAATTCTTAACGTAACTGAAAGATGTGGGACTGGCACAGGTATAAAC
>NW_013732030.1:0-249 GCF_000517525.1 Limulus polyphemus | reverse complement strand
TTTTTAAGAACTTTCGGGAAGAGTTCTAACTGATAATACTATGTATATGATTATATTGCTTATATATGGCTTTATACTCTTCTATATATAAGAATGTGTTTAACATGTAACCTCAGCTATATATATATATGTAAATATGTTAATTGAGTAACATAACAAAATTCCGGCTCCAACTCATTCTCTCCATCTTTCTTTATCAGCTAAGCAATAACAAAATTCTTCCCCCTCCTTTCTTAATGAAGCAACGGG
>NW_013732029.1:0-249 GCF_000517525.1 Limulus polyphemus | reverse complement strand
ATTGATGTTCATTATTAAGCAAAGAGCTATCTGTACTCTGCCCACCACGCGTATCGAAACCCAGTTTCTAGCGAAACAGTTTGAAGCTAAATGACAGACATTCTTTTAATACTTGAGTAAGAAACCATATTATGCTAATAAAATAATAAGTTCGCAAACAGCGAGTGATAAGCATATTGAAATGATTTATTTTGGGGGGAACATACTACATGTTTAACAACATGTCGTATGTCCCCCCCCCCAAAAAAA
>NW_013732028.1:0-249 GCF_000517525.1 Limulus polyphemus | reverse complement strand
CATCTACACAAACACTTAGAATGTAAAAAAAAAATCTACACAAACACTAATGTAAAAAAAATCTACACAAACACTAATGTAAAAAAAACATTATACAAACACTTAGAATGTAAAAAAACATCTACACAAACACTTAGAATGTAAAATACATCTACACAAACATTTAGAATGTAAAAAAAACATCTACACAAACACTAAGAATGTAAAAAAAATCTACACAAACACTTAGAATGTAAAAAAAAATCTATA
>NW_013732027.1:0-249 GCF_000517525.1 Limulus polyphemus | reverse complement strand
AGGGAGATGTTTACAGTGAGATGTATAGATATCCATGTCTTAGACAGGGAGATGTTTACAGTGAGATGTATAGATATCCTCTAAGACAAGGATATCTATACATCTCACAGTAAACATCTCCCTGTCTAAGACATCAGGGAGATGTTTACGTGAGATGTATAGATATCCGTGTCTTAGACAGGGAGATGTTTACTGTGAGATGTATAGATATCCATGTCTTAGACAGGAGATGTTTACAGTGAGATGTAT
>NW_013732026.1:0-249 GCF_000517525.1 Limulus polyphemus | reverse complement strand
ACTCTCTCTCTGTCACCAAGTGTAACCAACAATATATATACTATCTCTCTCTGTCACCAAGCGTAACCAACAATATATATACTATCTCTCTCTGTCACCAAGAGTAACAACAATAAATATACTATCTCTCTGTTACTAAACTTATCCATCAATAAATGCTCTAACCATTTATACTTTCTCTCACTAATGATATCCAATAATACATGCTCTTTCTCTCTTACTATTTTTAACCAACAATACATGCTCTTT
>NW_013732025.1:0-249 GCF_000517525.1 Limulus polyphemus | reverse complement strand
TATGTTTATTATTGTTATTATTGATAGTTAGAAATATTCCATGTTTATTATTATTATTGATAGTAAGAAATATTCCATGTTTATTATTGTTATTATTGATAGAATGGCTTAGATAAAAAAAACAAATAATTAAAATTCTTAAAATATATTCGAAGCCGTTCTTAACAATAACATAAATAGTTCTTGATGATCTGGGATCCAAGAAAATAGGCTCATTTTTAATTACTCTCGAAATGTTTCTCGTACCCT
>NW_013732024.1:0-249 GCF_000517525.1 Limulus polyphemus | reverse complement strand
TGGATATTTTTTAATTTTAGATAGGTAGATAGATATATAGATGGATGAATGGATATTTTTTATTTTAGATAGTAGATAGATATATAGATGGATGAATGGATATTTTTTATTTTAGATAGTAGATGGATATATAGATGGATGAATGGGTATTTTTTATTTTAGATAGATAGATATATAGATGGATGGATATTTTTTAATTTAGATAGGTAGATAGATGGGTGATTGGATATTTTTTAATTTTAGATAGGT
>NW_013732023.1:0-249 GCF_000517525.1 Limulus polyphemus | reverse complement strand
GGCTTTCTTGTATTAAAACACTAACAAAACTAAGATTTTGGCTGCTAAAATATTCCTGCATAAAAACACTAACAGAATCAGCATTTCGGCTGCTAAAGTATTCTTGCATTAAAACAATAACAAAATTAGGTTTTTAGCTGCTAAAATATTATTGCATTAAAACACTAACAGAATTAAGATTTTGGCTGCTAAAATATTCCTGCATTAAAACACTAACAGAATCAGGATTTCTTCATTAAAACACTAACA
>NW_013732022.1:0-249 GCF_000517525.1 Limulus polyphemus | reverse complement strand
TACGTTTCTTATTAACTTACTAAACATCTACATCTATTATTAACTTACTAAACATCTGCATTTCTTATTAACTTATAAAACATCTACATCTCTTATTAACTTATAAAACATCTACATCTCTTACTAACTCACTAAACATTTACATTTCTTATTAACTTACTAAACATTCACATTTCTTATTAACTTACTAAACATCTACATCTCTTATTAACTTACAAAACATCTACATCTCTTATTAACTTATAAAAC
>NW_013732021.1:0-249 GCF_000517525.1 Limulus polyphemus | reverse complement strand
ACGAAACGACCATAGCTTTTCCTACACCTACAGAACAACGAAGCGACCATAGCTTTTGCTACAGTTACAGAACAACGAAACGACCATATCTTTTGCTACAGCTACAGAACAACGAAACGACCGTAGCTTTTCCTAGAGGGACTAAAAGAAAGTGAATAGAATAGAGGGACTAAAAGAAACTGAATATAATAGAGGGACTAAAAGAAAGTAAATATAATAGAGGGACTAAAAGAAAGTAAATATAATAGA
>NW_013732020.1:0-249 GCF_000517525.1 Limulus polyphemus | reverse complement strand
GTATCGAAACCCAATTTTTAGCGTTATGAGCCTTCAGACTTACCGCTAATCCCATTGGGGTAAATTAGTTAGTAATTAATATCTAGTTATTTATAAGAAATTAATTATTAATAATAATTAAACTTATGTGATATTATGTTTACTGACTTAAATGTATGATTTTTTTAATTTCTCAGAACCGACCTCCTCTAAATAGCATTAACTTTGGTTTCATCGGAATATTTCAATTTTTTTACAACAGCGCACTTG
>NW_013732019.1:0-249 GCF_000517525.1 Limulus polyphemus | reverse complement strand
AAAGTCGTACAGTCGAGGGCTATCTTTGTAATTGAAATATGAGACAAAAAAATTTTTTTTCAAAAATTTCGCAAAAAACCATGGGCTATAGCCTTGGCTTTTCGGTGAAAATATGTATTTTTTTGGGAAATTTACAAAAATGCTTCTTCGACGCATATATAAAAGAAAAAAAACCAGATGATGCTTATTTCGACGGAAAACTGAAAAGTATAGACATTTTTCCATTAACGAAAAATGTTATGTCCCATC
>NW_013732018.1:0-249 GCF_000517525.1 Limulus polyphemus | reverse complement strand
AGCTAAGTATCAAATGAAAATTGTATTACCAATTAGACGATTACCCACGCTAATGGCATTAAGCGCTCTGATTGGTCAAGCCCATTGCATATTTGAATCCAAGGCAAGCACTCAAAAATGAATTTTTATTTGTTAATGTTAGGCCTGAAACAGCCTTATTCTGCTCCGCATTAAACAGGGATCGTTGTGTATTTTCAAGCTTTTTCACTTTCATCCATTACTACAGCTTATTTTTTATTATTTAGGGAG
>NW_013732017.1:0-249 GCF_000517525.1 Limulus polyphemus | reverse complement strand
TTGAGTAACATTATTTTACCTGCTATCGGTTCAGGCGTGTCCTAGTGGTTAACGTGCTGGACTGTAGATCTGAGGATCCACAATGGAGTAACATTATTTTACCTGCTATCGGTTCAGGCGTGTCCTAGCGCTTAACGTGCTGGATTGTAGATCAGAGGATCCAAAAGGAGTAACATTATTTTACCTGCTATCGGTTCAGGCGTGTCCTAGTGGTTAAAGTGCTGGACTGTAGATCTGAGGATCCACAAT
>NW_013732016.1:0-249 GCF_000517525.1 Limulus polyphemus | reverse complement strand
CCTAACCTAACCTAACCTAACCTGACCTGACCTAACCTGACCTGACCTGACCTGACCTGACCTAACCTGACCTAACCTGACCTAACCTGACCTAACCTGACCTGACCTGACCTGACCTGACCTGACCTGACCTGACCTAACCTAACCTAACCTAACCTAACCTAACCTAACCTAACCTAAACCTAACCTAAACCTAACCAACCTAACCTAACCTAACCTAACCTAACCTAACCCAACCAACCCAACCAA
>NW_013732015.1:0-249 GCF_000517525.1 Limulus polyphemus | reverse complement strand
AAAACAAATGATAGACACACATGGATTTAGAGGACGATATTATAGATTTGTCTCAGACAATCTTTGGATGCGACTGGGGTCTTATGGATAATTGTCCTACTGATGATTTAAATATGCATTCCCTAAAGATGAACTGGAGAAAATTGCATATGGTTATTTTTTTTTTAATGTGTGCTTATGAGGAAATGGAGACCACCAGATGTACGAGCTTCAGAGGACTGGGCTATTGTTTATCAAATCGTTGTTCTC
>NW_013732014.1:0-249 GCF_000517525.1 Limulus polyphemus | reverse complement strand
GATTCACTAGTTAAATCACTAACTTGAAATTGACCTGATTCACTAGTTAAACCACTAACTAGAAGATGACCTTATTCACTAGTTAAACCACTAACTAGAAGATGACCTGATTCACTAGTTAAATCACTAACTTGAAGATGACCTGATTCACTAGTTAAACCACTAACTTCAAGATGACCTGATTCACTAGTTAAACCACTAACTAGAAGATGGCCTGATTCAGTAGTTAAATCACTAACTAGAAGATGA
>NW_013732013.1:0-249 GCF_000517525.1 Limulus polyphemus | reverse complement strand
CAATGAACATGTTCAGTGAGCTAAAGATACGTGGACCAGCATTGTTTGCATAACAGAATTGTTCACAAGTCAAAGAACATGTTTTGTGAGCTAAATATACGTCGACAATCATTGTTTGTACTGTTCTTGAGAAAAAGATACGTGTACCAGCATTGTTTGTACAACAAAACAATTCACATATCAAGGAACCTGTTCTTGAGCTAAAGATACGTGAACCAGTATTGTTTGTACAACAAAACAATCCACATG
>NW_013732012.1:0-249 GCF_000517525.1 Limulus polyphemus | reverse complement strand
GTTCATTGTTTTACTGTATAAAACCACTACAGGTTCACTGTTTTACTGTATAAAACCACTACAGGTTCATTGTTTTACTGTATAAAACCACTACAGATTCACTGTATTACTGTATAAAACCACTACAGGTTCATTGTTTTACTGTATTAAACCACTACAGGTCCACTGTATTACTGTATAAAACCACTACAGGTTTACTGTAGTACTGTATAAAACCACTACAGATTCACTGTTTTACTGTATAAAACC
>NW_013732011.1:0-249 GCF_000517525.1 Limulus polyphemus | reverse complement strand
CTCTGTTTAAAAAACAACAAACATAACCAGAGATACCAAAGAATAAAATCATAACAAAATAATATGCTTAATTAGTAAAAACAGACCATTTGTCAATTACTCGAACTTCGTATTCAGCTCATAGTGTAAGTTGCTTTACTCTCTATATAAGAAGTGGATAAAGTCTAATTACATAAATAACATGGTTTGTTAATGATACTGAAAAGAAGTTGTAACATTCCTTCAGAGTTAAGCACTTGCAGCAATAGA
>NW_013732010.1:0-249 GCF_000517525.1 Limulus polyphemus | reverse complement strand
GAATAATCTTGTGACAATGTAGAACTTGCACGTTAATAGGCTGTAGAGTGAAAAATGTTGTGACAATGTAGAAGTTGCACGTTAATAGGCTGTAGAGTGAATAATCTTGTGACAATGTAGAAGTTGCACGTTAATAGGCTGTAGAGTGAAGAATGTTGTGACAGTATAGAAGTTGCACGTTAATAGGCCGTAGAGTGAAGAATGTTGTGACAATGTAGAACTTGCACGTTAATAGGCTGTAGAGTGAAT
>NW_013732009.1:0-249 GCF_000517525.1 Limulus polyphemus | reverse complement strand
GCTGTAAGAGAAGTTTAGTGATGATACTAGACAGACACGCTGTAAGAGAAGTTTAGTGGTGATACTAGACAGACACGCTGTAAGAGAAGTTTAGTGATGATACTAGACAGACACGCTGTAAGAGAAGTTTAGTGGTGATACTAGACAGACACGCTGTAACAGAAATTTAGTGATGATACTAGACAGACACGCTGTAACAGAAATTTAGTGATGATACTAGACAGACACACTGTAAGAGAAGTTTAGTGA
>NW_013732008.1:0-249 GCF_000517525.1 Limulus polyphemus | reverse complement strand
GTGTTGTATTTATTTTGTTTTATGGAATAGTGAGTAAACAATACGTAGTGTTGTATTTATTCTGTTTTATGGAATAGCGAGTAAACAATACGTAGTGTTGTATTTATTCTGTTTTATGGAATAGCGAGTAAACAATACGTAGTGTTGTATTTATTTTGTTTTATGGAATAGCAAGTAAACAATACGTAGTGTTGTATTTATTCTGTTTTATGGAATAGCGAGTAAACAATACGTAGTGTTGTATTTATT
>NW_013732007.1:0-249 GCF_000517525.1 Limulus polyphemus | reverse complement strand
ACAACATATTAAACCTCAGTAGAAGCTGATGTAACCTACAACATATTAAACCTCAGTAGAAGCTGATGTAACCTACAACATATCAAACCTCAGTAGAAGCTGATGTAACCGACAACATATCAAACCTCAGTAGAAGCTGATGTAACCGACAACATATCAAACCTCAGTAGAAGCTGATGTAACCGACAACATATCCAACCACAGTAGAAGCTGATGTAACCGACAACATATTAAACCTCAGTAGAAGCT
>NW_013732006.1:0-249 GCF_000517525.1 Limulus polyphemus | reverse complement strand
GCAGATTAACTGTGATTCTAAGTTTTATACAGTAATGGATTAATTATGTTTGTAAGTTTTATACGTAGTGGATTAACTGTGGTTCTAAGTTTTATACAGTAATCAAATAACTGTGGTTGTAAATTTTAGACAGTAGTGGAATAACTGAGGTTCTACGTTTTATACAGTAATTGAATAACTGTGTTTGTAAATTTTATACAGTAGTGGATTAACTGTGTTTCTAAGTTTTATACAGTAATTGAATAATTG
>NW_013732005.1:0-249 GCF_000517525.1 Limulus polyphemus | reverse complement strand
CCCTTCTCTAAGGACATACTGTACTAGTAGGAGGCCCTTCTCTAAGGACACGTTGAATTAGGAGGAGGCCCTTCTCTAGGACACGTTGAATTAGGAGGAGGCCCTTCTCTAAGGACATGTTTAACTAGGAGGAGGTCCTTCTCTAAGGACAAGCTGTACTAGTAGGAGGCCCTTCTCTAAGGACAAGCTGTACTAGTAGGAGTCTCTTCTCTAAGGACACGTTGAATTAGGAGGAGGCCCTTCTCTAAT
>NW_013732004.1:0-249 GCF_000517525.1 Limulus polyphemus | reverse complement strand
TGCCAGTCTTTTAAGTGTCATATTAGAATGACCTATCTGGACTGTCAGTTTTTTAAGTGTCATATTAGAATGACCTATCCGGACTGCCAGTTTTTAAGCATTATATTAGAATGACCTGCCTGGACTGCCAGTTTTTTAAGTGTCATATTAAAATTACCTGTCCGGACTGCCAGTTCTTAAGCGTCATATTTAAATAGCCTGTCCGGACAGCCAGTTTTTAAACATCATATTAAAATGACATGTCCGGAC
>NW_013732003.1:0-249 GCF_000517525.1 Limulus polyphemus | reverse complement strand
CTTACAAAGGATAATAAACCCTGTGTACAATGTATCAAGGCCTAGATTATATAACGTAAATAGTTTAAATTTCTTTATATTTACCACAAAACATTTACCTTGAAATTAACTAATATTTAAAACACAATGTTTTTAGTAATATCTAAAGCATTTTTACGTTTTATAATATTTGCGTGTGGCGATAAAAGAAGTATATTTTTACCTCATCTTTAGGTGTCTTTTTTCTTACGTATAATTCTATAATATCGT
>NW_013732002.1:0-249 GCF_000517525.1 Limulus polyphemus | reverse complement strand
GCCCGATTATCTCACTGTCTATCTCTGTATCCTTCTATGAAACTATCTATTAGTTGCCCGATTGTCTCACTGTCTATCACTCTATCCTTCTATGAAACTATCTATTAGTTGCCCGATTATCTCACTGTCTATCACTCTATCTTTCTATAAACTATCTATTAGTTGCCCGATTGTCTCACTGTCTATCACTCTATCCTTCTATGAAACTATCTATTAGTTGCCCGATTATCTCACTGTCTATCACTCTAT
>NW_013732001.1:0-249 GCF_000517525.1 Limulus polyphemus | reverse complement strand
CCTATCAGATGGGTGAAATTATCAGAATTGATACTGTAACTCTATCAGGTGAGATGGATGTTTGTTGGATACTGTTACTACATGAAATGGTATAATAGTTGATACTTTTACTTCTTATATATCAGAGTTCATACAGTTGATACTGCTAATTCAAGAAATGATACTACAGTAGATACTGATACTCCAACAAATGATACTACAGTTGATACTGCTAATTCAAGAAATGATACTACAGTAGATACTGATACT
>NW_013732000.1:0-249 GCF_000517525.1 Limulus polyphemus | reverse complement strand
TTTATACACTAATAGTAAACAAATTGATAGAATGGGAGTATGGCCTTTATACACTAATAGTAAACAAATTGATAGGATGGAGGTATGGCCTTTATACATTATAGTAAACAAATTAATAGGATGGAGGTATGGCCTTTATACACTAATAGTAAACAAATTGATAGGATTGGAGTATGGCCTTTATACATTAATAGTAAACAAATTGATGGGATGGAAGTATGGCCTTTATACACTAATAGTAAACAAATT
>NW_013731999.1:0-249 GCF_000517525.1 Limulus polyphemus | reverse complement strand
ATATTCAAACAAACCCGCATTACACACTCAAATAACGGTATGTAACATACTCAAACAACGGCATGTAACATACTCAAACAATGGCATATAACATACTGCAAACAAAAACGCACTACACACTCAAATAACGGTATGTAACATACTCAAACAACGGCATGTAACATACTCAAACAATGGCATATAACATACTGCAAACAAAAACGCACTACACACTCAAACAATGTCATATAACATAATCAAACAAACACG
>NW_013731998.1:0-249 GCF_000517525.1 Limulus polyphemus | reverse complement strand
TGACATCAAGTTGACCTGTACTGTGTCATCAATCCTATGAAATCAACTTGACTTGTACTGTATCATTACAACTAAGACATCGAGTTGACCTGTACTATGTCATTACAACTATGACACCAAGTTGACCTGTAGTGTCATTACAACTATGACATCAAGTTGACATGTACTATCATCACAACAACGACATCAAGTTGACCTATACTGTATCATCACAACTATGACATCGAGTTGACCTGTACTGTGTCATCA
>NW_013731997.1:0-249 GCF_000517525.1 Limulus polyphemus | reverse complement strand
GAACATTACATCACACAGGAACTGAACTAGGGATCACATAGTAACTGTTGAACATTACATCACACAGGAACTGAACTAGGGATCACATAGTAACTGTTGAACATTACCATCACACAGGAACTGAACTAAAGATCACATAGTAACTGTTGAACATTACATCACACAGGAACTGAACTAAAGATCACATAGTAACTGTTGAACATTACATCACACAGGAACTGAACTAAAGATCACATAGTAACTGTTGAA
>NW_013731996.1:0-249 GCF_000517525.1 Limulus polyphemus | reverse complement strand
AATGAACCGAGTCTCATGTGGTTCCTCGACATAATGAACCGAGTCTCAAGCGATTCCTCGATATAATGAACCGAGTCTCAAGTGGTTCCTCGACATAATGAACCGAGTCTTATGTGGTTCCTCGACATAATGAACCGAGTCTCAAGCGGTTCCTTGACATAATGAACCGAGTCTCATGTGGTTCCTCGACATAATGAACCGAGTCTCAAGTGGTTCCTCGACATAATGAATCGAGTCTCAAGTGGTTCC
>NW_013731995.1:0-249 GCF_000517525.1 Limulus polyphemus | reverse complement strand
TTTTTCAACTTCTTACATTATCAATTCTAAGTATATTTCAACAAATTTGACTTAAACATATCTCAGATTTAATATTTTGTCATTTTCTGACTTAGATTTAGTGTCATTCGTGAAGAAAAAATGTTCATTTGCATTTTTTACACAGATACATAGTTTTGCCTATAAACAAACACCCCACTTTTTGATTTTGAAAGACACATTTATGCTAATTTCAAAGATTAACAAAAAAAGGTAATGTGTGTTTTGTTT
>NW_013731994.1:0-249 GCF_000517525.1 Limulus polyphemus | reverse complement strand
ATATAGTTACATTAATTCATACAGAAATATGGAAAACACGGGCTACAGATCTATATGGAGTTGCAATTTACTTAAAGTGAAGAAAAAAGAAGATTGGCGTGCAAATTTTCACGTTTCAAATCGGAAATCATAAACATTTAAATTACCACAAGAAAAACTGTTATCCAACTAGTGGTTGTCCCACTATCTGATATAATGTCTGAGGACAGGCATTGTTTGTGAGGAGGTTAAATACGGTTTGAGGACATG
>NW_013731993.1:0-249 GCF_000517525.1 Limulus polyphemus | reverse complement strand
AGAGGTTTAATGACAGAAAACCCCCTTCACTGCTGAGGTTTAATGACAGAAAACCCTCCTTCCCTGTCGAGGTTTAATGACAGAAAAACCCCTTCATTGCTGAGGTTTAATGACAGAAAACCCTCCTTCACAGTCGAGGTTTAATGACAAAAAACCCTTCTTCACAGTAGAGGTTTAATGACAGAAACCCTTCCTTCACAGTAGAGGTTTAATAACAGAAAACCCCCCTTCACAGTCGAGGTTTAATAA
>NW_013731992.1:0-249 GCF_000517525.1 Limulus polyphemus | reverse complement strand
TGGGTATCAAAATAACCAGCATAGTTTATCAGCTAGTTTATCAGCTTGATACCCAGCATAGTTTATCAGCTTGATAGTTTATCAGCTTGATACCCAGCATAGTTTATCAGGTTGATAACCAGCATAGTTTATCAGCTTGATAACCAGAATAGTTTATCAGCTTGATACTCAGCATAAACTATGCTGGGTATCAAGCTGATAAACTATGCTGGGTATCAACATGCTGGTTATCAACCTGATAAACTAGGC
>NW_013731991.1:0-249 GCF_000517525.1 Limulus polyphemus | reverse complement strand
TAATATGTTAGGGTCAGGTTAAAAATTACTAGTATTTTTGATTTTTATGTGTTGTGTATTTATTCATTTTATGCTTTCTTGATTCAATAGAATGGAATAAATTGGTGTATAACTTGGTTTGTTATAAGCTAACTAAAGTTTGACCTTGGTAGCAGCTTAGTATATGACCTGTTCAATAATTGCCTCATTATAAGATCCCTTTAGCGTGAAACTAGTGTATCTTTTGATCTATATTTCCATGTTCTAAGT
>NW_013731990.1:0-249 GCF_000517525.1 Limulus polyphemus | reverse complement strand
GTTGATAATTACTTGTATCACATGCTACAGTGGAGATTTTGTTTATTATAAGCTCCAGGTTGATAATTACGTGTATCGCATGCCACAGAGGATATTTTATTATCAACTCCAGGTTGATAATTACATGTATCACATGCTGGAGTGGATATTTTGTTTATTATAAGCTCCAGGTTGATAATTACATGTATCACATGCTGGAGTGGATATTTTGTTTATTATAAGCTCCAGGTTGATAATTACATGTATCAC
>NW_013731989.1:0-249 GCF_000517525.1 Limulus polyphemus | reverse complement strand
ATATAGCTTCAGTTAGTCAGTGGGTGTATGTAGCTTTTGTTAGTTAGTGGGTGTATGTAGCATTTGTTAGTCAGTGGGTGTACGTAGCTTCAGTTAGTCAGTGGGTGTATGTAGCTTTTGCTAGTTAGTGGGTGTATGTAGCTTTCGTTAGTCAGTGGGTGTATGTAGCTTTCGTTAGTCAGTGGGTTTATGTAGCTTTCATTAGTCTGTGGGTTTATGTAGATTTTGATAGTCTGTGGGTTTATGTAG
>NW_013731988.1:0-249 GCF_000517525.1 Limulus polyphemus | reverse complement strand
AGATCTTACATGACCCCAGTATACTTTACAATCAGTAAACTATGCAGTAATAAGATCTCACATGACATAAAGTATACTACAATCAGTAAACTATGCAGTAATGAGAACTTTTGTAGTATACTTTGTGTCATGTTCAGTAAACTATGCAGTAATAAGATCTTACATAACACAAAGTATACTACAATTACTAAACTATGCAGTAATGAGATCTTACATGACCCAAAGTATACTACAATCAGTAAACTATGC
>NW_013731987.1:0-249 GCF_000517525.1 Limulus polyphemus | reverse complement strand
TAACGCGCAACGCATACACTCCTCAAAATAAGAGTATAAACATTAAAGGTTGTGGTGAAATCTTTTTAAAATTCTGTGACTTTTTTTACACTAAAATGATTTTGTGTTTCAGTCATTGCTTAAAAATATCACAAATATGTTTTATATTAACAAAGGAAAAATGTTTTAAAGTGTATAGAACTGCTTCAAAATGTTTATTAAAATGGTTTTTAATGAAGTGTTTTTTAAATATTATAACTGTTTATAGGT
>NW_013731986.1:0-249 GCF_000517525.1 Limulus polyphemus | reverse complement strand
ATGTTTATACAATGTTATTTATAAATAACAACGCTTTAGGAGTTCTATATATAGTTCATCGTGTTTATACAATGTTATTTATAAACAACAATGCTTTAGCAGTTCTATATGTAGTTCATCGTGTTTATACAATGTTATTTATAAATAACAACGCTTTAGGAGTTCTATATGTAGTTCATCTTGTTTATACAATGTTATTTATAAATAACAATGCTTTAAGAGTTCTATATGTAGTTCATCGTGTTTATA
>NW_013731985.1:0-249 GCF_000517525.1 Limulus polyphemus | reverse complement strand
GTTTTATCATTAGTTTAATAATATTAAAAGTAGTTATTCGGTTGATCTCAAAATCCATGTTTTCAATAAATATATTTCATCAGATTTCCCAAGACTTATCTGATACTCAGTATTTTATTCCTGTCTAACTATTAGTTTGGATGTATTCTAAATTTCTTGGTATTAACATCAGTATTACGTGTTGACAGACGTCATGATCTATAGATTGTTTTATTTTGTTAATGTTACTTACAAATGGATGAAATACTT
>NW_013731984.1:0-249 GCF_000517525.1 Limulus polyphemus | reverse complement strand
CAACTCAAAGAGAACAAACGCTTAGCTAGTCGTATTTTGTCGTCAGAATCGGAACTTTTTCTTTTTGAGAAAACGCTTTGTTTATATGGAGTTTCAAGATATTCTTTAGGCTTAAACCCTGTTAGCTGTAAGAGGTTTTATTTTATATGTAAGTAACTTACCTGTAACTTCTTGCATCGATTGTTTTTGCATCAGTGATGCAAAAATTACCTCTATTTGACTACTTTAAGTACACAGTTTCATTATATT
>NW_013731983.1:0-249 GCF_000517525.1 Limulus polyphemus | reverse complement strand
TTTTAATAAGTTATTGTGGACCTTTTTAACGTAGTGGTGTGCTTAGTTTATAAAACTCTACGCTCTCTGGAGGAATGTTGTGTTTTATATATCCCATAAACACAATTGATCGTTTTGTACAGAAGTTTAAATAAGTTATTGTAGACCTTTTTAACGTAGTAGTGTGCTTAGTTTATAAAACTCTACGCTCTCTGATGGAATGTTGTGTTCTATATATCCCATAAACACAATGATCGTTTTGTACAGGAG
>NW_013731982.1:0-249 GCF_000517525.1 Limulus polyphemus | reverse complement strand
AAACCTATTTTGAATGATACTTGGGAGGGACTAACCTTTGATCTAGGAGTGAGAGTGACAGGTCGTTTTTAACCCTTTAAGTTTTGAATAGTTTTTATGTTAGCAAAGCTAACTTTAAACCCCGTTAATAACTTTTAAAGTAAATAATAACTAACAACTTCACAGCCTTATACATAACTCTGGTGATGGAATACGTCTTGACACGACATACAGTGGGTAAAGCTCCTGCTGGAAGAGCACGTACAGCCC
>NW_013731981.1:0-249 GCF_000517525.1 Limulus polyphemus | reverse complement strand
GTCCTGTGCTTGTAAAATGAACTCCACCATTTGGCTTGATTTTATTCTGGGTTAGCGAAAGTTCAATTTTTCTTTAGCTTTTTCTTCTTCATGGTCTTTTAATATATTTGGATTTTGTTTGAATAATCTTATTTTTAAAGCTATTCTTTGTTTAAAATATAACTGAAAACACAAAAACAGTAAACTACAAACTAGCCGAAATTTTGATAACAGATTATAAAATAATTATTGCGAATTTTAGTAAAAAGA
>NW_013731980.1:0-249 GCF_000517525.1 Limulus polyphemus | reverse complement strand
ACAGCTCCTCCACTTAAACTGTGGTAGACCTATTTAGATACAGCTCCTCCAATTAAACTGTGGTAAGCCTATTTAGATATAGCTCCTCCGATTAAACAGTGGTAAGCCTATTTAGATACAGCTCCTCCGATTAAACAGTGGTAAGCCTATTTAGATACAGCTCCTCCGACTAAACTGTGGTAAACCTATTTAGATACAGCTCCTCCAATTACACTGTGGTAAACCTATTTTGATACAGCTCCTCCAATT
>NW_013731979.1:0-249 GCF_000517525.1 Limulus polyphemus | reverse complement strand
GCATACATACACCTTTAGGATGACCTACATTTCATAGCTTACAACAACAAAATCCAAAAAAAACTACAGACTGACTAGAAACAGCATACATACACCTTTAGCATGACCTACACTTCATAGCTTACAACAACAAAATCCAACAAAAACTACAGACTGACTAGAAACAGCATACATACACCTTTAGGATGACCTACATTTCATAGCTTACAACAACAAAATCAAAGAAAGACTACAGACTGACTGGAAACA
>NW_013731978.1:0-249 GCF_000517525.1 Limulus polyphemus | reverse complement strand
TGTTAGAAACATCAGTGGCTAGCTCATCTGTACACCATGACTTCATGATTACTCATGTACACCATAACTTCATGATTATTAACCAGTCGTTAGTCATGATTATTCACCAGTCGTTAGTGTTAGAAACATCAGTCTAACGACTGTTGAAAAATCATGAAGTCGTGGTGTATAGATGAGCTGGCCTGTTAGAAACATCAGATGAGCTGGCCACTGTACACCATAACTTCATGATTATTAACCAGTCGTTAG
>NW_013731977.1:0-249 GCF_000517525.1 Limulus polyphemus | reverse complement strand
ATATATGGTAAATTAAAACTTGTGATTAAACATTTAGATCGATATATATATATATAGATGGTAAATAAAAACTTCTTATTAAAAATTCACAACGATATATATATGGTAAATAGAAACTTCTGATTAAACATTCACATTGATATATATGTATGATAAATAGAAACTTCTGATTAAACATTCACATCTATATATATATAGATGTGAATAAAAACTTCTGAGTAAACATTTACAACGATTTATATATGGTAA
>NW_013731976.1:0-249 GCF_000517525.1 Limulus polyphemus | reverse complement strand
ACACACACACACACACACACACACACACACGCACACACATATGTGTATATTTTTCGAACTTACAGAGCTAGACATGAAGTGTCCGTATTTTAAAACAGTATATAACAAGAGTTTTAGTCAGTGCTGACGACAGAGTTTAGCCATGGGCTACAACTTCCCAGTGTCGCAACTTATCCCATCACTCTGCCTCATGGCTGGTCTTTCTCTTTTTCGGGTCGTCTCCAACTGTCATCATCAACTATCCCAGTT
>NW_013731975.1:0-249 GCF_000517525.1 Limulus polyphemus | reverse complement strand
TGCAAACTATATTCCACTCACAGAAGGACTATTTACGTGTCTGCATCTTAATTGGAATTGAAGCATGTTAGAATATCAGAAACACTATCTTCTGTGACAAATTTCACCAAACAACTTCAAAGCCTACAACATGATGATATACTGATCATCAGGGCATGCAGATGTTACTTAGTCTGAGACAAAATCTGCCAAAATTACTTTGTTGACTCTTCATCTTAGGTCGTCAATAAATTAATGTCGCTTTTTTAG
>NW_013731974.1:0-249 GCF_000517525.1 Limulus polyphemus | reverse complement strand
CCTTTATATTGGTGGAATAAAATACCAGTTATATAAGGGAATAACCTTTATATTGGTGGAATAAAGCACCAAAGTCATATATCAGTGAAAGGGTTAACATTGAAGATGGTTATGAAAGGGTTAGCATTGAAGAGTTAGATGGTAGTGAAAGGGTTAAGATTGAAGAGTTAGATGGTAGTCAAATGGTTAACATTGAAGAGTTAGGTGGTAGTGAAATAGTTAACATTGCAGAGTTAGGTGGTAGTGAAA
>NW_013731973.1:0-249 GCF_000517525.1 Limulus polyphemus | reverse complement strand
ATGTATTGTGTAGTGTTGAAATATATCCTGTACAGTCAAGATGTATTGTGTAGTGTTGAAATAAAATACCAAAGAATAAAGTAGGGTTACGTATTGTGTACCTCTGAAATATATCCTATACAGTCAAGATGTATTATATGGTGTTGAAATATATCCTGTACAGTCAAGATGTATTGTGTGGTGTTGAAATATATCCTGTACAGTCAAGATGTATTGTATGGTGTTGAAATATATCCTGTACAGTCAAAA
>NW_013731972.1:0-249 GCF_000517525.1 Limulus polyphemus | reverse complement strand
GTTATATAGTAGGTAGTTGCTTTACTTTCTGTGTAATGTTACAGATAACTGCCTTTGTCTTCCTTGGTTATATAATAGGTAGTTGCTTTACTTTTTGTGTAATGTTACAGATAACTGCCTTTGTCTTCCTTGGTTATATAGTAGGTAGTTGCTTTACTTTCTATGTAATGTTACAGATAACTGCCTTTGTCTTCCTTGGTTATATAATAGGTAGTTGCTTTACTTTCTGTGTAACATTACAGATAACTG
>NW_013731971.1:0-249 GCF_000517525.1 Limulus polyphemus | reverse complement strand
GTGGGTATCAAGCTGATAAACTATGCTGGTTATCAAGCTGATAAACTATGGTGGGTATCAAGCTGATAAACTATGCTGGGTATCAAGCTGATAAACTATGCTGTGTATCAAGCTGATAAACTATGCTGGTTATCAACCTGATAAACTATGCTGGTTATCAACCTGATAAACTATGCTGGGTATCAAGCTGATGAACTATGCTGGGTATCAAGCTGATAAACTATGCTGTTTATCAACCTGATAAACTAT
>NW_013731970.1:0-249 GCF_000517525.1 Limulus polyphemus | reverse complement strand
CAGGAAACGTTACTACACTAATATAGCATCCAAATAAACATACGTTGTAACAGGAAACGTTACTACACTAATATAGCATCCAAATAAACATACGTTGTTACAGGAAACGTTACTACACTAACATAGCATCCAAATAAACATACGTTGTTACAGGAAACGTTACTACACTAACATAGCATCCAAATAAACATACGTTGTTACAGGAAACGTTACTACACTAATATAGCATCTACATAAACATACGTTGTA
>NW_013731969.1:0-249 GCF_000517525.1 Limulus polyphemus | reverse complement strand
TTTGTACTCAGAGCAGTCAACATTAACACCATATAATTAAACAAAGTTTTAGTAAAACTCACTTTGTACTTGGAGCAGTCAACATTGGACACCATATAATTAAACAGAAAGTTTTAGTAAAATTCACTTTGTACTCTGAGTAGTCAACATTGACACCATATAATTAAACAAAGTGTTAGTAAAACTCACTTTGTACTTGGAGCAGTCAACATTGACATCATATAATTAAATAGAAAGTTTTAGTAAAAT
>NW_013731968.1:0-249 GCF_000517525.1 Limulus polyphemus | reverse complement strand
ACCTAGAGTCACTATAGATTCATATTTTGCAAAGTTTTCCAGAAACCTATAGTCATTATAGATTTATATCTTGCAAAGTTTTTCAGAAACCTATAGTCATTATAGATTTATATCTTGCAAAGTTTTCCAGAAACCTAAGAGTCACTATAGATTTATATCTTGCAAAGTTTCCCAGAAACCTAGAGTCACTATAGATTCATATTTTGCAAAGTTTTCCAGAAACCTAGAGTCATTATAGATTTATATTTT
>NW_013731967.1:0-249 GCF_000517525.1 Limulus polyphemus | reverse complement strand
ATTATCTATATATATGCATATATATATATATATATATATATATATATATAAACTAAGACACAACCCCCCACGAAGCGCGTATAAAATTTTACCAGTCGAAAAGCAATCTTTTCAACTAAAATATATACATCTAAAACATCGTTTTAGATAAACCTTCGGGTCTTTTAAAGTAATTATTCTACGAATGTGTGAAATGAAATTTAATATAATGTGTATTAATTATTTTTACCCCTTCACTTCATGCATTCC
>NW_013731966.1:0-249 GCF_000517525.1 Limulus polyphemus | reverse complement strand
CAGTTAATGGAATAGATATAAGGAGATCTCGGTTAATGGAATAGATATAGGGAGATCTCGGTTAATGGAATAGATATAAGGATATCTCAGTTAATGGAATACATATAAGGAGATCTCGGTTAATGGAATAGATATAAGGAGATCTCAGTTAATGGAATAGATATAAGGAGATCTCAGTTAATGGAATAGATATAAGGAGATCTCAGTTAATGGAATAGATATAGGGAGATCTCGGTTAATGGAATAGAT
>NW_013731965.1:0-249 GCF_000517525.1 Limulus polyphemus | reverse complement strand
CATAAAAACATTTTAGTGATGGTAACTCTATTACCACAAGGTCAGTCAAAATTATCAGCCTTCCAACAACTGTGTAACCAACAGGTAATCATATACATACATCCAGACAAACCTAATTATGCCACATTAACACTGGCAAAACATTGTTTTATTTGATATTTTTTCAATCCCATTTAACTTTTGTTTTCTGAAATTTTAAGAGGGGCTTGTTGGTCCATCTACTATATTGATCTCTAAAAGTAAAAAACT
>NW_013731964.1:0-249 GCF_000517525.1 Limulus polyphemus | reverse complement strand
AACATGTACTGAGAATGTGTTTTACAGACCATGCTGAGAATGTGTTTTACAGACCATAGTAAGAATGTGTTTTACAACATGTACTGAGAATGTGTTTTACAGGCCATGTTTAGAAAGTGTTTTACAGGCCAAGCTGAGAATGTGTTTTACAGGCCATGTTTAGAATGTGTTTTACAGGCCAAGCTGAGAATATGTTTTACAACCTGTACTGAGAATGTGTTTTACAACATGTACTGAGAATGTGTTTTA
>NW_013731963.1:0-249 GCF_000517525.1 Limulus polyphemus | reverse complement strand
CCTACTACAGTGTCTTACTAAACAACAATATTCTACCCAGTATGTCTCACTACAGTGTCTTACTAAACAACAATATTCTACCCAGTATGTCCTACTACAGTGTCTTACTAAACAACAATATTCTACCCAGTGTGTCCTACTACAGTGACTTACTAAACAACAATATTCTACCCAGTATGTCCTACTACAGTGACTTACTAAACAACAATATTCTACCCAGTATGTCCTACTACAGTGTCTTACTAAATA
>NW_013731962.1:0-250 GCF_000517525.1 Limulus polyphemus | reverse complement strand
GGAAAAGCCAGATGTTTAACTATAATTAGTTTTAATGTATACATGGGTAAAGCCAAATGTTTAACTATAGTTAGTTTTAATGTATACATGGTTAAAGCCAAATGTTTAACTATAGTTAGTTTTAATGTATACATGGGTAAAGCCAAATGTTTAACTATGGGTAGTTTTAATGTATACATGGGAAAAGCCAGATGTTTAACTATAGTTATTTTTAATGAATACATGGGTAAAGCCAAATGTTTAACTATAG
>NW_013731961.1:0-250 GCF_000517525.1 Limulus polyphemus | reverse complement strand
AAACTAGCAGGAGTACGATATTATGAATTATAGTTGTTATTAAAACTAGCTGGAGTACGATATTATGAATTATAGTTGTTATTGAAATTAGCTGGAGTACGATATTATGAATTATAGTTGTTATTGAAACTAGCAGGAGTACGATATTGTGAATTAAATTGTTATTAACACTAGTTGGAGTACAATAGTATGTATATTACACTACTGTGCTTCATATTGACTTATAAACTATTAATATATATTAAATATT
>NW_013731960.1:0-250 GCF_000517525.1 Limulus polyphemus | reverse complement strand
AAACAATATATATCTGTGTGTGTATGCATTAAGTGGTTACCTTATGGCATTTTCTTTCCTTAACTAATCCTGTCATGTTTTTAAAAAAACGTACGTAAAAGAGAAATAAAAATTCTGCACGTATATCAGTTTGGTTCAAAATAACCAGTACATCAGAGTGTAACAGATGTAAAACGTAGAGAGAACCTTTGAACATTATTGTTTAATTTTTACCCCGTTTCTCTTACAAACATAAACTTATTTTTATGCC
>NW_013731959.1:0-250 GCF_000517525.1 Limulus polyphemus | reverse complement strand
ATGAATCCCTAGATGTAGAGTGGCTAGGGTGCGACAAACTGTACATGGCAAGTCAACTACATCCAAAACCTATGATACTAGATGATGTGGGGATAAAAATGGGGGATCATACTACCAGTAAGTCAACTACAATTCAAAACCCAGCCACTGGGTACCAACTTCATATGGGGGTAGGAAAGAGGACCATACCACCGGCAAGTTCGACTACAATACAAAACCCAGGCCACCAGGAACTGACATCCACGTGGGG
>NW_013731958.1:0-250 GCF_000517525.1 Limulus polyphemus | reverse complement strand
TACATTCACTATTGAACAGTTACATTCACTAAAGTTAGCAATACTATTAAACAGTTACGTATATATTATGATTCACTAAAGTTAGCAATACTATTAAACAGTTACGTATATATTTACATTCACTAAAGTTAACAATTCTATTGAACACTTACGTATATATTTACATTCACTATTGAACAGTTACATTCACTAAAGTTAGCAATACTATTAAACAGTTACGTATATATTATGATTCACTAAAGTTAGCAAT
>NW_013731957.1:0-250 GCF_000517525.1 Limulus polyphemus | reverse complement strand
CATTTAATCTAAAAATGTCTTATAACATTTAATCTAAAAATCTGTCTTATAACATTTAATCTAAAAATCTGTCTTATAACATTTAATCTAAACTTGAGCTTCAGACTCGATTCGTTCTTGTAGCTTGTATTCGAGAATTTGCCTTCTGTGCCTTCTCACCGAGCGCCTGTTCTTAATGAGCCACATCTTTCAACGGATAATGGTTTCCATCCTCGGCTTACAGTAAATTCTGTGGGTATTTAACACACTT
>NW_013731956.1:0-250 GCF_000517525.1 Limulus polyphemus | reverse complement strand
ACAAGTCTGGGTAAGAGAAACATAGTGATAATATATATAAATAAATCTAGCTGAGAGAAATATATAATTTAACAACTAATATAGTTTCAAATAAAATTGTACATCCAGCAAAAATTATGGCTTACTTTCACATTCTCTTCGTCCCAGCGTTAAAGTAATCAATATATATCGGTGTATCTGGTCGTCCAATATTGGTCGTGAAGTCTTACCTTCAGTGTATCTGGTCGTCCAATATTGGTCGTGAAATCTT
>NW_013731955.1:0-250 GCF_000517525.1 Limulus polyphemus | reverse complement strand
CAGGTTCTCCAGAACCTCCTCACAACTGATTCTGTGTCATTATCTAACTCTACAGATTCTCCAGAACCTCCTCACAACTGTGTCATTATCTAACTCTACAGATTCTCCAGAACCTCCTCACAACTGTGTCATTATCTAACACTACAGGTTCTCCAGAACCTTCTCACAACTGATTCTGTGTCATTTTCTAACACTACAGGTTCTCCAGAACCTCCTCACAACTGATTCTGTGTCATTATCTAACTCTACA
>NW_013731954.1:0-250 GCF_000517525.1 Limulus polyphemus | reverse complement strand
TGTGTGTAATACTTCTCAGCTCACATTATGAATCAGGTAAACACACCTTTCTCTCTTTCTGCAATACTTCTCAGTTCACACAAGGAATTAGGTAAAAACCCCTATTTCTTTTTGTGTAATACATCTCAGTTCACACAAGGAATTAGGTAAAAACACCTGTTTCTCTTTGTGTAATACATCTCAGTCCACATTATTAATTTGGTAAAAGTGCTAGTATCACTTCTTTGTGTAATAATAAATCTCAGTCTAC
>NW_013731953.1:0-250 GCF_000517525.1 Limulus polyphemus | reverse complement strand
ATGAATGCTATATAAAGCAGTAATGAGTAAACAAGCATAAATTATTAAAACGAATTTCTCCTTCCTTCTTTCTATCATTCAATAATGTCTAATTCAAGACCTAGATAGCATTTATTTGTTATTATGTTCCGTTCTAAGCTTATAGAAAACATACAAGGTTAAATATTGAAACCTAACACTTAAAAGACAATGACGGATCAGGTTATTTACCAGTGACATGGGATCAGGGTTAGCAACTAAAGCACCCGCC
>NW_013731952.1:0-250 GCF_000517525.1 Limulus polyphemus | reverse complement strand
GCATTAAAACCAGTGTTGACTCTCAAACACGCACATTTTATAGCCCTAGTGTATACTCTAACACTTATATCCATTAAATACCAGTACGTACTCACCCAACCAGCATATTCTGTGGGTATATTCTAATAATTATATGCATTAAAACCAGTGTTGACTCTCAAACACGCACATTTTATAGTCCCTAGTGTATACTCTAACACTTATATCCATTAAATACCAGTACGTACTCACCCAACAAGTACATTCTGTG
>NW_013731951.1:0-250 GCF_000517525.1 Limulus polyphemus | reverse complement strand
CAGTGCTTCGAAGCATGAAATCAAGTGTTTTGCAGTGCTTCGAAGCATGAAATACAAGTGTTTTGCAGTGCTTCGAAGCATGAAATACAAGTGTTTTGCAGTGCTTCGAAGCATGAAATACAAGTGTTTTGCAGTGCTTCGAAGCATGAAATACAAGTGTTTTGCAGTGCTTCGAAGCATGAAATACAAGTGTTTTGCAATGCTTCGAAGCATGAAATACAAGTGTTTTGCAATGCTTCGAAGCATGAAA
>NW_013731950.1:0-250 GCF_000517525.1 Limulus polyphemus | reverse complement strand
ATACACACACATACACTATAACTCAGTATACACACACATACACTATAACTCAGTATACACACAATACACTATAACTCAGTATACACACACATACATACACTATAACTCAGTATACACACACATACACTATAACTCAGTATACACACACATACACTATAACTCAGTATACACACACATACACTATAACTCAGTATACACACACATACATACACTATAACTCAGTATACACACACACATACACTATAACTCA
>NW_013731949.1:0-250 GCF_000517525.1 Limulus polyphemus | reverse complement strand
AAAGTTCGTTGCGTTCTTTCGTATTTACATTCAAAATACTAACTTTGTAGTGTTAGTTTTGCGATTTTTATGGTCGTTTATGTTACTACTTTATTGACTTCTCTGAAATCGCATGTGTAGTGCAGTACAGCTTTTTGTTACTACTTATTTCTCGATTTATTGCTACCACAGGGTACGGAATACATGGATATTAACCAAATTTGATATATAGGTTCACTAGTTCGTTCCGAAACTACATGCAAAGTTTCAC
>NW_013731948.1:0-250 GCF_000517525.1 Limulus polyphemus | reverse complement strand
AGATTCTACCACAAATATCTTTTGTCTCTTGTCTGTTCCACCTTTATGAAGAAAGATTCTACCACAAATATCTTTTGACTCTTGTCTGTTCCACCTTTATGAAGAAAGATTCTACCACAAATATCTTTTGTCTCTTGTCTGTTCCACCTTTATGAAGCAAGATTCTACCACAAATATATTTTGACTCTTGTCTGTTCCACCTTTATGAAACAAGATTCTACCACAAATACTTCAGACTGTTCTGTGTAAG
>NW_013731947.1:0-250 GCF_000517525.1 Limulus polyphemus | reverse complement strand
GATTTTTATAAAATAAAGTTGTAAACAATTTAAAACTAGAAATAAACGACTTTAAAAAATTTTGCTGTTTTTATTAAATTAAACACTTAACGTTTCGCCTTACAACTTCTTCAGTAACGTTCACTAAAACATAAACCGAAACTGATAGTACAAAGCTTCAAACAGCTTAAGTCAATTTACTGATCATCTTCAGTCTTATTAGCTATACTTCCCAAGCAGCTACAGCTTAAATCAATTTACTGATCATCTT
>NW_013731946.1:0-250 GCF_000517525.1 Limulus polyphemus | reverse complement strand
CTTCCATAACTATCTTAAAATGAACAGTAGAAGGGTTATATTCTGCATATAACTGTGCTACGATAGAGTGTAACTACTTACCTAATTTGGTAAAGAACCATCAATTAAAGACTCTCTGGTAACAAGAAATCGAGAAACAATCAGTAACCAAAACCTATAATGGAGTACACATACGATTTCTCTGAAGCCAATAAAGGACTAACAAAAAACGACTATGAAAATCGTAAAACTAATACTAGAAAGTTTTAAA
>NW_013731945.1:0-250 GCF_000517525.1 Limulus polyphemus | reverse complement strand
ATGGTTTCTGTGACTGTTGTTTAGTAGAAAGTGATTACTCCACCACCATAGGGTTTTTGTGACTGTTTGTCTAGTACAAAGTGATTACTTCCACCACCATAAGGTTTCTGTGACTGTTTGTCTAGTAGAAAGTGATTACTCAACCACCATATGGTTTCTGTGACGTTTTGTTTAATAGAAATTGATTACTTTACCACCATATGGTTTCTGTGTTTATTTGTTTAGTAGAAAGTGATTACTCCATCACCAT
>NW_013731944.1:0-250 GCF_000517525.1 Limulus polyphemus | reverse complement strand
GTATATTTTAATTAGAAGTCTAATAGGCAAAACTCAGGGAACATCACCCGATAACATCGCATAATTTGTGTCTAACGACCAGAGACGTAACACAGTGTTCCCTTTAAGCTGCGCGGTCGCACAACAACCAATCAAATACCGCGCGCACCCCCAGTAATGGTGAGGAGTCCCAACAGTTGACGTTTTTAATAACCCTGGCAGTCGATAGGCCTAAAGCCCAAATAACCATCTGGTAGCATAGCAAAACGGC
>NW_013731943.1:0-250 GCF_000517525.1 Limulus polyphemus | reverse complement strand
CGGCTGTAGTAGTAGAATCCCGTAGTAGACGGCTGTAGTAGTAGAATCCCGTAGTAGACGGCTGTAGTAGTAGAATCCCGTAGTAGACGGCTGTAGTAGTAGGATCCCGTAGTAGACGGCTGTAGTAGTAGAATCCCGTAGTAGACGGCTGCAGTAGTAGAATCCCGTAGTAGACGCCCGTAGTTGTAGAATCCCGTAGTAGACGGCTGCAGTAGAAACAGCAGCTTCAAACCCCCCAGCTCCCCCCAGA
>NW_013731942.1:0-250 GCF_000517525.1 Limulus polyphemus | reverse complement strand
CCACTATCCTAGTTTAAGGTCTGACATTCTCGTCACTGACCTCATAAACAATTTACACATCCACTATCCTAGTTTAAGGTCTGACATTCTCGTGACTGACCTCATAAAAAATTTACACATCCACTATCCTAGTTTAAGGTCTGACATTCTCGTCACTGACCTCATAAACAATTTACACATCCACTATCCTACTTTAAGATCTGACATTCACGTCACTGACCTCATAAACAATTTACACGTCCACTATCCT
>NW_013731941.1:0-250 GCF_000517525.1 Limulus polyphemus | reverse complement strand
CATTGTTTTGTATCAATAGGTTACGAAGATGTTCTTTGCTTGGTACGACAGATCCTGAAGATATTCCTTGTTTTGTATTAGTAGTTACGAAGATGTTCTTTGCTTGGTACGACAGATCCTGAAGATATTCCTTGTTTTGTATTAGTAGGTTACGAAGATATTCTTTGCTTGGTACGACAGATCCTGAAGATATTCCTTGTTTTGTATTAGTAGCTTACGAAGATGTTCTTTGCTTGGTTCGACAGATCCT
>NW_013731940.1:0-250 GCF_000517525.1 Limulus polyphemus | reverse complement strand
TCTAAATCGTCACTCCGACAGGCAGCTTGTTTATGTAAACATGGAATCAAACGCAAAACCTCTAAATCTTTATTATGACAGGCAGCTTCTTTATATAAACATGGAATCAAACGCAAAACCTCCAAATCTTTAATATTACAGGCAGCTTGTTTAAATAAACACGGAATCAAATGCAAAAACCTCTAAATCTATGACAGGAAGCTTCTTTATATAAACACGGAATCAAACGCAAGAACCTCTAAATCTTTAA
>NW_013731939.1:0-250 GCF_000517525.1 Limulus polyphemus | reverse complement strand
CTCGCTGTGAAAAAAGGTTTGGTGACCTCTGTCTTACAGGAATAACAACGTGCTGTTTAATTAGCACTCCAAGCTATTATAGTCCGCGAATAGAGTAGTAATTGCGGGTGGACTCGCCCATTATCTTCGTAGTCCGTTGGCTAACTGATCTTATAACTGACTTATTGTATCAGAAACCCTAGGGTTTATTGTCAAACTTAAAACAGTGTTGGGGTCTGTGAGAGCAAAATTTACACAGAGTTTATCTAGA
>NW_013731938.1:0-250 GCF_000517525.1 Limulus polyphemus | reverse complement strand
ACACATTAGAGACTTTCAACAACTTTTGCAAGTAACAGGTTAAATATAACAACACATTAAAGACTTTCAACAATCCGTGCCAGTACCAAGTTATATACAAAAGCACTTAAATACTTACAACAACTCCTGCCAGTACCAGGTTAAATACAACATTACATTAAAGACTTTCAACAACTCGTGCCAGTACCTGGTTAGATACAAAAACACATTGAAAACTTAAAAACAACCCCTGAAATTACCAGGTTAGATA
>NW_013731937.1:0-250 GCF_000517525.1 Limulus polyphemus | reverse complement strand
AGAGACAATAATTCACAAGGTAACAGCCATAAGCAGTCTTTTAGAGACAATACTTCACAAGGTAACAGCCATAACCTGTATTTTAGAGACAATAATTCACAAGGTAACAGCTATAAGCAGTCTTCTAGAGACAATAATTCACAAGGTAACAACCATAACCAGTCTTCTAGAGACAATACTTCACAAGGTAACAGCCATAAGCAGTCTTTTAGAGACAATACTTCACAAGGTAACAGCCATAACCAGTCTT
>NW_013731936.1:0-250 GCF_000517525.1 Limulus polyphemus | reverse complement strand
TTTGTTTAGGTTTCTATATATTAAGGTTTTACGTAACAGTCTCTCTTCTTTGTTTAGGATTCTACATATTAAGGTTTTACGTAACAGGCTCTCTTCTTTGTTTAGGTTTCTTGTAGAATCCTAAACAAAGATGAGAGACTGTTACGTAAAACCTTAATATGTAGAAACCTAAACAAACAAAAGAGACTGTAAAGCCTTAATATGTTATTAAGGTTTTACGTAACAGTCTCTCTTGTTTGTTTAGGTTTCT
>NW_013731935.1:0-250 GCF_000517525.1 Limulus polyphemus | reverse complement strand
TTTTATAATTTATTAATAATCTATAAAGAAACTAGGATCTGTGTTGTTGTAAAGTAGCAGAATGATTTATAAATATTGTTTTTATAATTTATTAACAATCTATAAAGAAACTAGGATCTGTACTGTTGTGAAGTAGCAGAATAATTTATAAATATTGCTTTTATAATTTATTAACAATCTATAAACAAACTAGGATCTGTATTGTTGTGAAGTAGCAGAGGAATATATAAATATTGTTTTTATAATTTAT
>NW_013731934.1:0-250 GCF_000517525.1 Limulus polyphemus | reverse complement strand
TATTAAAATGTTGGACACCTTTATCCTATGGACGTGTAATGGAAATTACAATATAGCTTTTATACTCAGTTCTGGATTCTCCTTTTGTTTGATGTATTCACTCAGAGCACCTTCATCAAACTGCACAGTCATGCTAAAACATGTCATTGCTGCATCTATCTGTATTGTTATCTGTACAGGAAGCTTAACACAAAAGGTGAAAAATCTCAAAGATTATTTCTACTCACAAGTAATTCTTAGCACATGGCAG
>NW_013731933.1:0-250 GCF_000517525.1 Limulus polyphemus | reverse complement strand
ATCGCTATTGTTTTTGTTTGTCTGCTCTTGAGACAATACTGGCTTTAAAAAAGTACACACAACGTTAGCATATGTTGGTCAGATTGATTAATAAACTTTGTTTAGGCTTTTGAATAGGTTGTAAAATGGTCAGGATGTTGAGGATCTTGCAAAAGTGAAGGAATTCCTTTTTTTTGTTGTTTTTAGAACTCAATAAATATTCATTGCTTAACAGGCTTTTCCAAACAATATGAACAGGTACTATCATCAC
>NW_013731932.1:0-250 GCF_000517525.1 Limulus polyphemus | reverse complement strand
TTGTTATATCCTACGCCTACCTAGCAGAAAGGTGTTGTTATATCCTACGCTACCTAGCTGAAAGGTGGCGTAGGATATAACAATATCTAACAAAAAAGGTGTTAATAAATCCTACGCTATCTAACAAAAAAGGCATTGTTAAATCCTACGCTATCTAACAAAAAAGGTGTTGTTATATCCTATGCTATCTAATAAAAAAGGTGTTGCTATATCCTACGCTATCTAACAAAAAAGGTGTTGTTATATCCTA
>NW_013731931.1:0-250 GCF_000517525.1 Limulus polyphemus | reverse complement strand
GCAGACTTACTGCTGTGCCACTAGGTGGCCTAATGCTATTCAACGTCATCAATGTAATATTAAATCAATTCATAAACCAATTTACTTTTTCATTAACGAGTAAAATTTAAATATTTTTCAGGTTTTTTTACAACGATAAAATTATATAACGTGTTTCATGTTTTTGTCTATGATAACGGCAAGTGTTAGTAATGTAATTCTACTGACTGGCTGTTTATGTAATAAGAATTTCCACGAGAGTCAAATCAAG
>NW_013731930.1:0-250 GCF_000517525.1 Limulus polyphemus | reverse complement strand
GTATATAGTACTTTACTATTAAACTTTAGAATGTGCATAACGTATGTATCTAGTACTTTAATTAAACTTTAGAATGTGCATAACGTATGTATCTTAGTACTTTACTAATTAAACTTTAAACATGCATAATGTATGTAGTACTTTCATTAAACTTTAGAATGTGCATAACGTATGTATCTAGTACTTTAATTAAACTTTAGAATGTGCATAACGTATGTATCTAGTACTTTCATTAAACTTTAAAACATGC
>NW_013731929.1:0-250 GCF_000517525.1 Limulus polyphemus | reverse complement strand
TAAAGGTAACAGTGGATTGTTGACAAGGTTTAAAGTTTAAGATGGATAGTCCACAAGGTTTAAAGTTTAAGGTCGATTATTCACAAGGTTTGTAGTTTAAGGTTAATTGTTCACAAGACTTAAAGGTAAAGGTGGATTGTTCACAAGGTTTTAAGTTTAGGGTCGATTATTCACAAGGTTTGTAGTTTAAGGTGTATTGTTCACAAGGTTTGTAGTTTAAGGTGGATTGTTCACAAGGTTTGTAATTTAA
>NW_013731928.1:0-250 GCF_000517525.1 Limulus polyphemus | reverse complement strand
CTTAAGACAAAATTTATTCAAAGGAAACTCAAGGTAACAAATCATCAAAGCAAACAAATTGCGATGATAGATATCAAGATTTACTGTACTCGGGGTAAAGTGACACATCTCGAGTTCAAACGGTACCTGCTCCCCCCTCGTGGCACATCGGTATGTCTGCGGACTTACAACGCTAGAAACCGGGTTTCGATTCCCGTGGTGGGCAGATAGCCCATTGTGTAGCTTTGTGCTTAATTACAAACAAACAAAC
>NW_013731927.1:0-250 GCF_000517525.1 Limulus polyphemus | reverse complement strand
TAAGACGTTGTGTGACTGTATATGTTGTGTGTATCAGTAGATGGAAGACACAACACAAGACGGTGTGTGACTGTATATGTTGTGTGTATCAGTAGATAGAAGACACAACATAAGACTGTGTGTGACTGTATATGTTGTGTGTATCAGTAGATAGAAGACACAACACAAGACAGTGTGTGACTGTATATGTTTTGTGTATCAGTAGATAGAAGACACAACACAAGACGGTGTGTGACTATATGGTGTGTAT
>NW_013731926.1:0-250 GCF_000517525.1 Limulus polyphemus | reverse complement strand
CAAGATTTAACTATTCTAGTAGCACTGTCCATAAGAACACAAAAGATTTTAACAATAATGTGTACTCTCAATAAGAAGACACAAGATCTAACGAATACTGTTTACTGTCAATAAAAAGACACAAGATTTAACAATACTGTGTACTGTTCAATAAGAAATCCTAATATTCAACTATAATGTGTACTGCCAGTAAGAAAACACAAGATTTAACAATAATAAATCCTGTCAATAAGTAGACACAAGATTTAAC
>NW_013731925.1:0-250 GCF_000517525.1 Limulus polyphemus | reverse complement strand
AACAGTTATTATTCAAAGCCCTAGGGTTTAGTTTGAAACACTTACTAAGCTCTGACCTATTTGTAACTCTGAAGTTGTACCCTGAAATGATGTTTAAGTTTTATGTGGGATTTTGTTTGAATTGCTAATAGATGGGAAATTCAGAATAGAACTGGTGATAGAATACTTTAGATACTCATGCTTGGATTGATAATATAATACTATAGTTAGTTGCTGTTTGAATGTAGTTTTTATTCATTGTTCCTGTTAA
>NW_013731924.1:0-250 GCF_000517525.1 Limulus polyphemus | reverse complement strand
CAGCTCAAACTTACCAGATACTCACTGATATGATAACGAACTACAGCTCAAACTTACCAGATACTTACTGGTATGATAACGAGCTACAGTCAAACTTACCAGATACTCACTGATATGATAACGAGCTACAGCTCAAACTTACCATATACATACTGATATGATAACAACTGAGCTACAGCTCAAACTTACCAGATACTTACTGATATGATAACAACTGAGCGACAGCTCAAACTTACCAGATACTTACTGA
>NW_013731922.1:0-250 GCF_000517525.1 Limulus polyphemus | reverse complement strand
TCACCAGGAAATCTTTAGCCAGATAACTCACGTATAGAATGAAAACCAGTTGTAGGAAGGCTTAACCAGGAAATCTTTAGCCAGGATAACTCACGTATAGAACAAAAACCAGTTGTAGGAAGGCTTAACCAGGAAATTTTTAGTCAGGATAACTAACGTATAGAACAAAAACCAGTTGTAGGAAGGCCTCACCAGGAAATCTTTAACCAGGATAATTCACGTATAGAACAAAAACCAGTTGTGGGAAGGC
>NW_013731921.1:0-250 GCF_000517525.1 Limulus polyphemus | reverse complement strand
AGTGTATTCATCTTTTTCCCGGGCAACATTTCTTACGTAACTATGCTTCTGACCTTTTTTACTTGTTCTCAAACTCGTTTCACAAGCTTATTTCGTAATACACGTGTCTTGTTGCTTGTTTTTAGGCAACACTCCTCACATGACTAATTCTCGAGCTCATCTCACAAGCTTATTTCGTAACACATGGATCTCCTTGTCATCTATTTTTACATATCCTTGACTACTCGCTTATACTAAAAACCTTTAAGTT
>NW_013731920.1:0-250 GCF_000517525.1 Limulus polyphemus | reverse complement strand
GGTAGACTAACCTTTTGCAACTAAATACCCACTCTCTGGTAGACTAATCCAGAGTGGGAGTTTAGTTGAAAATTCTGGTAAGCTATTCCTTTGCAACTAAACTCCCACTCTCTGGTAGCAACTAAACTCCCACATTCTAGTAGACTAATCCTTTGCAACTAAACTCCCACACTCTGGAAGACTAATCCTTTACAACTAAACTCCCTCTCTCTTATAGACTAACCCTTTGGAACTAAACTCCCACTCTCTG
>NW_013731919.1:0-250 GCF_000517525.1 Limulus polyphemus | reverse complement strand
TCCTCCCCGGTAGCTCAACGGTAAGCTTGAAGTTCGTAGTACTAGCATTCGGGATTCATGACCCGTGAGCTGCTCAAAGCGCGGGTAGCCCATTGTGCAACTTTACACTTAAAAAATATCTTCACGTGAAAATAAGAAAGGAAACCTTCAATTACGATAGTGACGGTTTTACTTTAAAATATGTTTTATTTTGAAATATAACAGCTCATTATCTCTCATTGTTTCAGTTTTGTTGGGCTCTTGACACCTA
>NW_013731918.1:0-250 GCF_000517525.1 Limulus polyphemus | reverse complement strand
AAAAAGTGTTTTACTAGGAACAATTGACTTGTTCACTCGAATACTGTTAAAAATGTAACATATGAAATAACACAAACCAGAGTTTTACTAGAAATAATGGACTTCTTGACCCTTATACTATTAAAATTGTAATATATGAAATGACACGAACCAGTGTTTTTCTGGGAACAATGGACTTGTTGACCCGTATACTATTAAAAATGTAATATTTGAAATGACACGAACCAGTGTTTTACTAGGAACATTGGAC
>NW_013731917.1:0-250 GCF_000517525.1 Limulus polyphemus | reverse complement strand
CATTGTTACTGTATTATAAGAGTATATTACAACACGTTTTCATTGTTACTGTATTAGAAGAGTATATTACAACAAGTTTTAATTGTTACTGTATTAGAAGAGTATATTACAACACATTTTCATTGTTACTGTATTAGAAGAGTATATTACAACAAGTTTTCATTGTTACTGTATTATAAGAGTATATTACAACACGTTTTCATTGTTACTGTATTAGAAGAGTATATTACAACAAGTTTTCATTGCTACT
>NW_013731916.1:0-250 GCF_000517525.1 Limulus polyphemus | reverse complement strand
TACCTGCTCTGAGTCAATCTTGATTAATGTACATTTATCTACTGTTTTTGCACCTGTTTTCTCGTTGGTCAAGAAGTAAGAACGAAACGATGAAAGTGACCAAATGCTATTTTCAGGGTGTCCAAAAAAAAGGCCAAAAATAAAATTATCGTTTCAAAAGTTTCAATGAAACTAGTAATTATTGTATTAATATATGCATATTATATGCATATTAATATATGCATACATATATTGTATTTTCGTATGTTTT
>NW_013731915.1:0-250 GCF_000517525.1 Limulus polyphemus | reverse complement strand
CCCATTCTTCATTTTACAAATCCTAATTTCTTAATTTACCATTCCCATTCTGTACTTTACAATCATATTCTGTTGTTTATCATTCCCTTTCTGTACTTTACAATCCTATTCTGTTGTTTATCAGTCCCTTTCTGTACTTTACAATCCCATTTCTTAATTTACCATTCCCATTCTGTACTTTACAATCATATTCTGTTGTTTACCATTCCCTTTCTGTACTTTACAATCCTATTCTTTTGTTTACCATTCC
>NW_013731914.1:0-250 GCF_000517525.1 Limulus polyphemus | reverse complement strand
TTAGGATCGACGTAACTTGAATATAACTGAACTCAAAATTGGCTACACTTCTAAACGAACTACGAGAGGGCTTATTCAAATATAAGAGAACTAATGTCACAACACGTGGACCAAGGCAAATATAACAGAACTAATGTCACAACACGTGGACCAAGGCAAATATAACAGAACTAATGTCACAACACGTGGACCAAGGCAAATATAAGAGAACTAATGTCACAACACGTGGGCCAAGGCAAATATAACAAAA
>NW_013731913.1:0-250 GCF_000517525.1 Limulus polyphemus | reverse complement strand
AAAAAAGTCCACTACTACTGACGGAGCAAACATCTCCTGTTTATTTTCAACAGGGTAAGTATATAAAAAAGTCCACTACTACTGACGGAGCAAACATCTCCTGTTTATTTCAACAGGGAAAGTATATAAAAAAGTCCACTACTACTGACGGAGCAAACATCTCCTGTTTATTTCAACAGGGAAAGTATATAAAAAAGTCCACTACTACTGACGGAGCAAACATCTCCTGTTTATTTCAACAGGGAAAGTA
>NW_013731912.1:0-250 GCF_000517525.1 Limulus polyphemus | reverse complement strand
AGACGTACCTTAACATCAAAATTAAAACTACCATATAATCATATATCTACAACACATCTTCCCTTTTAGACGTACCTTAACATCAATATTAAACTACCATATAATCATATATCTACACATCTTCCCTTCTAGACGTACCTTAACATCAATATTAAAACTACCATATAATCATATATCTACAACACATCTTCCCTTCTAGACGTACCTTAACATCAATATTAAAACTACCATATAATCATATATCTACAAC
>NW_013731911.1:0-250 GCF_000517525.1 Limulus polyphemus | reverse complement strand
CTACACGGGAAGTTGGTGTACATTTATCATAGAGTTAAATGTAACCTTTGTTTTCAGGATAGAAGGACTTGGCTACTTCCTACCATGGGAAGTTTGGTGTACATTTATCATAGAGTTAAAATGTAACCTTTGTTTTCAGGATAGAAGGACTTGGCTCCTTCCTACCACGGGAAGTTTGGTGTACATTTATCATAGAGTTAAAATGTAACCTTTGTTTTCAGGATAGAAGGACTTGGCTCCTTCCTGCCTC
>NW_013731910.1:0-250 GCF_000517525.1 Limulus polyphemus | reverse complement strand
GCAGACAAGCGTTTCAGTATTCCCCCAGTATGTACTTTGCAGACAAGCGTTTGAGTATTCCCTCAGTATGTATTTTACAGACAAGCGTTTGAGTATTCTCCCTGTACGTATTTTACAGACAAGCGTTTGAGTATTCCCCCAGTACGTACTTTACAGACAAGCGTTTGAGTATTCCCCCAGTATGTACTTTACAGACAAGCGTTTGAGTATCCCTCCAGTATGTACTTTACAGACAAACGTTTGAGTATCC
>NW_013731909.1:0-250 GCF_000517525.1 Limulus polyphemus | reverse complement strand
TGTATAATGCCTATTGGAATAGGCATTATACACCATAAGATTTGTTATGGATAACAAATCTTATGGCCAATAGGGGTTATACAAATAGGCATTATACACCATAAGATTTGTTATATCCATAACAAATCTTATGGTATATAATGCCTATTGGATATCAAATCTTATGGTGTATAACCCCTATTAGGTGTCAAATCTTATGGTGTATAATGCCTATTGGATATCAAATCTTATGGTGTATAACCCCTATTGG
>NW_013731908.1:0-250 GCF_000517525.1 Limulus polyphemus | reverse complement strand
TTAGAAAAATACTTGGAAGTTCAGTTATCTCTCAATAGATGGGGAAAATATTTGGATAGTTCAGTTATACTCAATAGATGGAGAAAATATACTTCGAAGTTCAGTTATACTCTCAATAGATGGAGAAAAATTTAAAAAAATACTGGAAGTTCAGTAATCTCTCAATAGATGGAGAAAACATACTTGGAAGTTCATTATCTCTCTACAGATGTAGAAAAAATACTTGGAAGTTCAGTTATCTCTCAGTACA
>NW_013731907.1:0-250 GCF_000517525.1 Limulus polyphemus | reverse complement strand
AATATCTTTTAGTTCTATTCAATATTTTACAGTTCTATTTAATATCTTTTAGTTCTATTCAATATTTTACAGTTCTATTTAATATCTTTTAGTTCTATTCAATATTTTACAGTTCTATTTAATATCTTTTAGTTCTATTCAATATTTTACAGTTCTATTTAATATCTTTTAGTTCTATTCAATATTTTACAGTTCTATTTAATATCTTTTAGTTCTATTCAATATTTTACAGTTCTATTTAATATCTTTT
>NW_013731906.1:0-250 GCF_000517525.1 Limulus polyphemus | reverse complement strand
TATTTATAACTTATTCTTTAATTTGTTAAATGTAAGCGTAGAAGTAAGACTACGCTAAAGCACTTGTTAAGATTAAACTTAGGTATAATAATGGTACATTTGTCTTTATCAAAACTTTATTTTCTATTTGTGTTCACTATTCATTTAACATATTAGCATATACAACAAATGGGCATAACTGATTAAAATATTACACTGGATATAAATAAAATTATTAGAATATCGA
This sequence comes from Limulus polyphemus, assembly GCF_000517525.1. Taxonomy (NCBI): domain Eukaryota; kingdom Metazoa; phylum Arthropoda; class Merostomata; order Xiphosura; family Limulidae; genus Limulus; species Limulus polyphemus. The sequence continues at coordinate 24 of NW_013731906.1, read as the reverse complement.
AACATTACAAAAAACACATACTCT
>NW_013731905.1:0-250 GCF_000517525.1 Limulus polyphemus | reverse complement strand
ATGGCTTTAATGTTTAGAGTAGCCTGAATATGTTAATATCTATCATTAACATATTTTTAATATTTACAGTAACTTTGCTAGGTTGGTATCTATCATTAACATGGTTTTAATGTTCAGAGTAGCCTGAATATGTTAATATCTATCATTAACATATTTTTAATATTTACAGTAACTTTGCTAGGTTGGTATCTATCATTAACATGGCTTTAATGTTTAGAGTAGCCTGAATATGTTAATATCTATCATTAAC
>NW_013731904.1:0-250 GCF_000517525.1 Limulus polyphemus | reverse complement strand
GACTATTGATCTTAAGTCAAGTTGACATTTATATACTTTCAGATAGTATCCAAGTATTGGTCTTAAGTCAAGTTGACATTTATATACTTTCAGATAGTATTCAAGTGTTGATCTTAAGTCAAGTTGACATTTATATACTTTCAGATAGTATCCAAGTATTGGTCTTAAGTCAAGTTGACATTTATATACTTTCAGATAGTATCCAAGTATTGATCTTAAGTCAAGTTGACATTTATATTCTTTCATATTC
>NW_013731903.1:0-250 GCF_000517525.1 Limulus polyphemus | reverse complement strand
TCCTTTGTGTCCCTTGAGAACTTCTAATTTATCCTTTCTATCCCTTGAGAACTTCTAAATTTTCAAGGGACACAAAGGATTAAATTAGAAGTTCTAAATTTAGAAGTTCTCAAGGGATAGAAAGGATAAATTAGAAGTTCTCAAGGGACACAAAGGAATCCTTTGTGTCCCTTGAGAACTTCTAAATTAATTTTTATGAGATAGATAATTAACAGAACGTTTTCTAACATTACTGTTGAACGACCACGGG
>NW_013731902.1:0-250 GCF_000517525.1 Limulus polyphemus | reverse complement strand
GAACAAGTTACAAAATGGAACTAAATGTTGTGTAACACTGGACCAATGACCTATTGTAACACCAATGACCTATTGTAACACCAATGACCTATTTCAGAACCTAAGCAGCTTCTCTTATGAAACATTATTGGTTAAAATATATTTCATATTAGATTATTTTCTGTGGAGATAGGTTAGACACTCAGTTAACTGTGTGGTATGTCATCAATTCAACTGTCATTCATAGAACGTGTAATACGCAAGTCACACT
>NW_013731901.1:0-250 GCF_000517525.1 Limulus polyphemus | reverse complement strand
AAAGTATGGGGAGACTGTAGTACTTCAATCAACAAAGTATGGAGAGACTATAGTAACTTAATCGACAACATATGGGGAAACTATAGTAACTTAATCAACAACATATGGGGAGACTATAGTACTTCAATCAACAAAGTATGGAGAGACTATAGTACTTCAATCAACAAAGTTTGGGGAGACTATAGTACTTCAATCAACAAAGTTTGGGGAGATTGTAGTACTTCAATCAACAAAGTATGAGGAGACTGTA
>NW_013731900.1:0-250 GCF_000517525.1 Limulus polyphemus | reverse complement strand
ACAGACAAATATTATAGAATATCAGTTGATCCTATCTAACTTACTCTATTTCCGTGAATGTACAGGTGCACAGACAAATATTATAGAATATCAGTTGATCCTATCTAACTCACAATCTAATTTACTCTATTTCCATGAATGTACAGGTGCACAGACAAATATTATAGAATATCAGTTGATTCTATCTAACTCACAATATAATTTACTCCATTTCCATGAATGTACAGGTGCACAGACAAATATTATAGAA
>NW_013731899.1:0-250 GCF_000517525.1 Limulus polyphemus | reverse complement strand
AAATATAACTATAATCTTTCTTCACGGGTTTGTAAAAGGCGTACACACCATAACAATTGTAAGACTATATTCAGACAAAAGTTCCTGGCTCTAACGTAATAAACAAAAGAAGTTATTTTACTAAATATAACTCATATGTTTTATTACAACAGTTATAAACAACCGAGAAAGTTTCAATACTTTGAAGCTTTGTGAAAAACAAACATAGCTTGTTTTCCAGGCACGAACTTCGACTGCTAAACAACAACAT
>NW_013731898.1:0-250 GCF_000517525.1 Limulus polyphemus | reverse complement strand
GCAATAATAAAGTTAATACCAAAAAAGGGAGATTTGACAGAATTAAAAAATTGACGACCAGTATTATTTTTATGTACTGATTATAAAGTATTTTCGAAAGCCATGAAAAATAGAAATAAACCTGTTTATTTAGTCAATTCATACATGAGTCAGACTTGCTCTGATCCAGATCGATGCATTTATGATAATATACATGTTATGACATGCTGTATTAAGTAAATATTATATGATATGCTGTATTAAGTAAATA
>NW_013731897.1:0-250 GCF_000517525.1 Limulus polyphemus | reverse complement strand
TTTACAGCTTCATGACAAATTTTCTTTTCATAGGGCACAAGCGTTATTTGAGAATACGATTTTTCACGTAAGATTTAAATGTTAGTTTTCAAGCGCAAAGCTGCACAATGAATTATTTACGCTGTGCCCACTCCAGGGATCAAACCCTCACTTTTAGCGTCATAATCCATCGAGCAAAAAGACTGTGAGGTAGCCATTCATGTGATATGTGTTCAAAGTTAACAGTTTGAACAACAGCAGAGTGTATAAA
>NW_013731896.1:0-250 GCF_000517525.1 Limulus polyphemus | reverse complement strand
TATGGTTGTTATAGGATATCTATCTTACATCCAACTTCTTAGTCTAGTAGATTAGTTATGGTTGTTATAGGATACCTATCTTACATCCAACTTCTTAGTCTAGTAGATTAGTTATGGTTGTTATAGGATATCTATCTTACATCCAACTTCTTAAGTCTAGTAGATTAGTTATGGTTGTTATAGGATATATATTTTACATCCAACTTCTTAAGTCTAGTAGATTAGTTATGGTTGTTACAGGATATATATT
>NW_013731895.1:0-250 GCF_000517525.1 Limulus polyphemus | reverse complement strand
ATTTATGAGTAGAACCTAATTAATCAGATACCTCTGAACCAGGTATAAATCTGGTAGACGGTTTACCGCTATTTATGAGTAGAACCAAATTAATCAGATACCTCTGAACCAGGATAAATCTGGTAGACGGTTTACCGTTATGTATGAGTAGAAACTAATTAATCAGACACCTCTGAACCAGGATAAATCTGGTAGACGGTTTACCGCTATTTATGAGTAGAACCTAATTAATCAGATACCTCTGAACCAA
>NW_013731894.1:0-250 GCF_000517525.1 Limulus polyphemus | reverse complement strand
TTTGCGGGCTTACAACTCTAAAATCTGGGGTTCGAATCCTCGCAGTGGACATAGCACATTTTGTAGCTATGAGCTAGAAACAACAACAGAAGGCAGACGTTCTGGAGAACAATGGAACAGATATCTTAATTTTAAATCTGAAGTAGGTTATCATGTTCTTTTACAAATAATATTCGATGTAAGATTATTACAGATACAACAGAAGAGCTGTAGATGTAATACACAGCACCACTATCAACAAATCATGGAG
>NW_013731893.1:0-250 GCF_000517525.1 Limulus polyphemus | reverse complement strand
TTATCCAAACAAACAAGGTTAAACTGTTTATCCAAACAAACAAGGTTGTTTATTATCCATTCAATCAAGGTCAAACTGTTTATTATCCATACAAACAAGGTTAAACTGTTTATTATCCAAACAAACAAGGTTAAACTGTTTATTATCCATTTAAACAAGGTTAAACTGTTTATTATCCAAACAAACAAAGTTAAACTGTTTATTATCCATTCAATCAAGGTCAAACTGTTTATTATCTATACAAACAAGG
>NW_013731892.1:0-250 GCF_000517525.1 Limulus polyphemus | reverse complement strand
AAAAATATTTAGTGTTCAGGGCTTTTTGAAAGCGAATGTCTCACGAGATAATCGTTAGTCTGCTGAGTTGAAGATCATAAGGTCCGAGTTTCGATCCCATTGTATTTCCCTGTACAAATCAATAACGCTACTTATGTATATCTCTCAGCTCTATTTGTTTCTAATAAACGTTTACGATTAAACTTTCACTATAATAAAATAAACTGTTATTGTAAGTATAACACAGTAGATATTTATAGATTAAGTTTTG
>NW_013731891.1:0-250 GCF_000517525.1 Limulus polyphemus | reverse complement strand
TTTATTAAGCCGTAGTTTCGTACATACCTGACGTATATATCGATACATTTATTAAGCCGTAGGTTCGTACATACCTGACGCATATATCGATACATTTATTAAGTCGTAGTTTCATACATACCTGACGTATATATCGATACATTTATTACGCCGTAGTTTCGTACATACCTGACGTATGTATCGATACGTTTATTAAGCTGTAGTTTCGTACATACCTGACGCATATATCGATACATTTATTAAGCCGTAG
>NW_013731890.1:0-250 GCF_000517525.1 Limulus polyphemus | reverse complement strand
GTATCTAAGTTGGGTATTTGTAGTGAGCCGGTAAGGTGTAGATTGTGCCTTCTGTGGTTGTAGCTGTATCTAAGTTGGATATTTTGTAGTGAACCAGTAAGGTGTAAAGTGTGTCTTCTGTGGTTGTAGCTGTATCTAAGATGGGTATTTTGTAGTGAACCGGTAAGGTGTAGATTGTGTCTTCTATGGCTGTAGCTGTATCTAAGTTGGATATTTTGTTATGTGTTAGGACGAAGTTTAGTCCTTAACT
>NW_013731889.1:0-250 GCF_000517525.1 Limulus polyphemus | reverse complement strand
TGGCGTGATTAATTCTTTATATCTAAAACATATACTGAGTGGCGAGGGATGCTTAGGCCTATATTCATCATGGCTCCCAGTGTCACAGAGGTATGTCTGCGGACCTACAACGCTAGAAACCGTCGTGTTAGGCAGAGATAGCCTACTGTGTGGATATTCATCATGTACGTAGTAGCGGTCAAGTTCGCACACTATGTCGTTTTTATGTAAAGTTTTTAAAAGTAATTTAGAAAATTATGCAAGAGTGTAT
>NW_013731888.1:0-250 GCF_000517525.1 Limulus polyphemus | reverse complement strand
ATGAGTGATAGGGTATAGGTAAGAAGTTTGTAGGACCTGCTATTTCAACCTTAACTTATGAGTGATAGGATATAGGTAAGAATTTAGTAGGATTAGCTACTTGAGTAAGGAAGAATATTATCCTAATATAATAATAGGTAGGAAAACAACGATTTATAAGCACAAAGAAGAAATTTATTGATGGTGAAACATAATACATATTTCGACAGAATATTGGTCTGTCTTCTTCAGGTGGAAGACATACCTATGT
>NW_013731887.1:0-250 GCF_000517525.1 Limulus polyphemus | reverse complement strand
AAAACATTCTTCACCAAATAGTTGGATAAACCAATACCTACAATAAAACATTCTTCATCAAATAGTTGGATAAATCAATACCTACAATAAGACATTCTTCATCAAATAGTTGGATAAATCAGTACCTACAATAAGACATTCTTCACCAAATAGTTGGATAAATCAATATCTACAATAAGACATTCTTCATCAAATAGTTGGATAAATCAATACCTACAATAAGACATTCTTCATCAAATAATTGGATAAA
>NW_013731886.1:0-250 GCF_000517525.1 Limulus polyphemus | reverse complement strand
AGGATAGTGGCTGGTAGGTCTTTCATTATATATGGAGAGTGGCTAGTAGGTCTTTTAATATAGATGGATAGTGATTAGTAAGTCTTTTTTACAGATGGACAGTGGCTGGTAGGTATTTATAATACATGGGAAGTGGCTGGTAGGTATTTATTATTGATGGATAGTGGCTGGTAGGTCGTTCATTATATATGGATAGTGGCTAGTAGGTCTTTTAATATAGATGGATATTGATTAGTAGGTCTCTTATTAC
>NW_013731885.1:0-250 GCF_000517525.1 Limulus polyphemus | reverse complement strand
GTAATTTATTAGGGTTTTTAGTGTAAATAGCTGTAGATCGTGACTGAAAGATGTTTCTAGATTTTGTTGCTCTACGTCTCCCGTGGCTTAAGAAATAATTCATATTCACTACAATGTATTTTATTAGGGTTTTTAATTTCTTAAGCCACGAGAGACGTAGAGCAACAAACCTAGGAATTTCTTTCAGTCACGATCTACACTATGAAATAATTCATATTCACTACATTGTATTTTATTAAGGTTTTAATGG
>NW_013731884.1:0-250 GCF_000517525.1 Limulus polyphemus | reverse complement strand
AGGGTCTCTGACCTGGCCGTTTAGTCTACGCGTGTATATGCTGCCATTTTGATTAAAAAATCCACATTATTTGACAAAGCATTGTTATAACTTTTACTTATATGTGTATGTATATTTTTGTTTTTCTTTATTGAATTTATTAACAATTATTTGGAGTTTAATGACAGTAACAGTCTTATTATCCATTGTTTTGTGTTCATTTCGAATAATTTTTTATCTTAAAACCGCCAATGATGACGTTTCTAAATTT
>NW_013731883.1:0-250 GCF_000517525.1 Limulus polyphemus | reverse complement strand
ACATAATTTATCACATATGTAAAGAGCCATCCTTCTCGTCCATCACTGTTACATAATTTATCACATATGTAAAGAGCCATCCTTCTCCTCCATCACTGTTACATAATTTATCACATATGTAAAGAGCCATCCTTCCCCTTCATCACTGTTACATAATTTATCATATATGTAAAGAGCCATCCTTCTCCTCCATCACTGTTACATAATTTATCACATATGTAAAGAGTCATCCTTCCCCTCCATCACTGGT
>NW_013731882.1:0-250 GCF_000517525.1 Limulus polyphemus | reverse complement strand
TCTGTTTAACTAGTAGCTGGTTACCAACAACTGAAGCTTTCCATAATCACTGTGGTACCAATAAAATTACACTGGAGGAAAACATCTCTCTGTTTAACTAGTGGCTGGTTACCAACTACCGAAGCTTTCCATAATCACTGCAGTACCAATGAAATTACTCTGGAGGAAAACATCTCTCTGTTTAACTAGTGGCTGGTTACCAACTACCGAAGCTTTCCACAATCACTGTGGTACCAATGAAATTAACCCT
>NW_013731881.1:0-250 GCF_000517525.1 Limulus polyphemus | reverse complement strand
GGTCAATCAAACTACGGATTAATTTATTAATTAATTAACTCCGGGGTACTGTCTTCGCCTCAGGTACGCCGGAAGCCTGGGCATTGGACGCCAACTCTCGGTCGAAGTATCACTTAAAACGATATATATGGTAAATAAAAACTTTTCATTAAACATTAACAACGATATATATATATATATATATATATATATATATAGGTAAACTAAAACCTCTGATTAAACATTCACAACAATATATACATATATAGGT
>NW_013731880.1:0-250 GCF_000517525.1 Limulus polyphemus | reverse complement strand
CTGTTAGTATAGTTTGTCAACAGCAGTGTTCACAAGTAACGTAAACACTGTTAGTATAGCTTGTCAACAGCAGTGTTCACAAGTAACGTAAACTGTTAGTATAGCTTGTCAACAGCAGTGTTGAGAAGTAATGTAAACATTGTTAGTATAGCTTGTCAACAGCAGCATTCAACAGTAACGTTAACACTGTTAGTCTAGCTTGTCAACAGCAGGTTCACAAGTAACGTAAACACTGGTAGTATAGCTTATC
>NW_013731879.1:0-250 GCF_000517525.1 Limulus polyphemus | reverse complement strand
ATTTGTGACCATAAATATGTAATTTGTTGGTAGTATTTGTGACCATAAATATGTAATTTGTTGGTAGCATTTGTGACCATAAATATGTAATTTGTTGGTAGTATTTGTGACCATAAATAAATTTAGAAACGTGTTCATTTGTAGTTCGGTTACAAAGTTCTCATATTTTATTAATAGAACTGAGTGACTCTCCCCTCCCCCCCGAATAATGATCATGTTATATTAATGATTTAAAAACGTGTTCATTTGT
>NW_013731878.1:0-250 GCF_000517525.1 Limulus polyphemus | reverse complement strand
CACAGTACCAGACATGTACCATCACATTTTTAACTACTTTTGAGTCCTCCACAATACTGGACATGTACCATCACATTTTAACACTTTTGAGTCCTCCACAATACTGGACATGTACCATCACATTTTAACTGTTTTCAGTCCTCCACAGTACTAGACATGTACCATCACATTTTTAACCATTTTGAGTCCTCCACAGCACTGGACATGTACCATCACATTTTAACCGTTTTGAGTCCTCCACAGTACCAGA
>NW_013731877.1:0-250 GCF_000517525.1 Limulus polyphemus | reverse complement strand
CAGATATCAAGATGTTTTACTAATCACACTGACAGTGATATAACAGATATCAAGTTGTTTTACTAGTCACACTGACACTGATATAACAGATATCAAGATGTTTTACTAGTCACACTGAGAGTGATATAACATATATCAAGATGTTTTACTAGTCACACTGATAGTGATATAACAGATATCAAGATGTTTTACTAATCACACTGACAGTGATATAACAGATATCAAGTTGTTTTACTAGTCACACTGACAC
>NW_013731876.1:0-250 GCF_000517525.1 Limulus polyphemus | reverse complement strand
TTTATTTTCCTTAGTAATCAATCCAATATTTAAACCATCATAGTTTTTGATCCTTACTATCCTTTATTTTTCTTAGTAATCAACCCAATATTTAAACCATCATAGCTTTTTGATCCTTACTATCCTTTATTTTCCTTAGTAAACAACCCAATATTTAAACCATCATACCTTTTTGATCCTTACTATCCTTTATTTTTCTTAGTAATCAACCAATATTTAAACCATCATAGCTTTTTGATCCTTACTATCC
>NW_013731875.1:0-250 GCF_000517525.1 Limulus polyphemus | reverse complement strand
AATATCAACACCTCTGCTCTATCATAGTCTCAGCTAAGCATTACGTGTACACAAACCCTTTACTGTGATATCCACCCATCTGTTCTATCAGGGTCTACATGCTTTGCTAAGCTTTACATGTACACAAACCCTAAACTGTAATATCAACACCTCTGCTCTATCATAGTCTCAGCTAAGCATTACGTATACCCAAACCCTTTACTGTGATATCCACCCATCTGTTCTATCAGGGTCTACATGCTTTGCTAAG
>NW_013731874.1:0-250 GCF_000517525.1 Limulus polyphemus | reverse complement strand
CTACTCTTGTCTGATCGAATAATGGAATCTGACTCAACAACACTTGGGCTACTCTTGTCTGATCGAGTAATTGGATCTGACTCTCAACAACACTTGGGCTACTCTTGTCTGATCGAGTAATAGGATCTGACTCTCACTAACTCTTGGGCTACTCTTGTCTGATCGAATAATGGGATCTGACCCTCACCAACTCTTGGACTACTCTTGTCTGATCGAGTAATGGGATCTGACTCTCACCAACTATTGGGCT
>NW_013731873.1:0-250 GCF_000517525.1 Limulus polyphemus | reverse complement strand
TTCACGGCATCATTACACAACATTGTTAGAGGTTGACATAGTGGTTACAGTATTATGTACTACATTCACGGCATCATTACACAACATTGTTAGAGGTTGACATAGTGGTTACAGTATTATGTACTACATTCACGGCATCATTACACAACATTGTTAGAGGTTGACATAGTGATTATAGTATTATGTACTACATTCATGACATCATTACACAACATTTTTAGAGGTTGACATAGTGATTATAGTAGTATGT
>NW_013731872.1:0-250 GCF_000517525.1 Limulus polyphemus | reverse complement strand
ACACTCAATCTGAGGCAAGTGGGGTGAGAAATGAGGAATTAAGTTAATTTGGTCGCTTAGAACTTTGGTCGAATTCGTTTTTATATATCTGTTTATTTCTAATACTAGCAGAGACCCGTACGACATCTGTGGTCAAATAAATATCTTTATTATAACGGTACTTATTTAAATACACGATTTCTCGAATAATACAAAATAATTCTAATCGCAACAGGACAACGAAATCTGTAAGTCCATTTGTTTTAGGCCT
>NW_013731871.1:0-250 GCF_000517525.1 Limulus polyphemus | reverse complement strand
TGTATGGATATTTAAAGTTTAATTAATTAATGCTGTTAACTCTGTAGTTGGAGTCTCCTGTGTATGGATAGTTTAAAGTTTTAATTAATTAACGCTGTTAACTCTGTAGTTGGAGTCTCCTGTGTATGGATGTTTAAAGTTTTAATTAATTAATGCTGTTAACTCTGTAGTTGGAGTCTCCTGTGTATGGATGTTTAAAGTTTTAATTAATTAACGCTGTTAACTCTGTAGTTGGAGTCTCCAGTGTATG
>NW_013731870.1:0-250 GCF_000517525.1 Limulus polyphemus | reverse complement strand
GATACCCGTTATTGACAGAGCAGACAGCCCATAGTGACTCTTTTTGCTCAATAACAACCAAACAACGTTATATGATTTCAAGATCGTTTGTTCTCAGAATAAGAACGTTGATAAAATGCTAAATGTATTTGTTTGTTTAGCTGTAACCACCTTATACCGATTTAGTGTAAATAATTATGTAGATAACATAACGTTTTAGGCCACCAGCGTCAATGTTTAGCTCTTAGACTTATCGCTGACCTTTTTAATG
>NW_013731869.1:0-250 GCF_000517525.1 Limulus polyphemus | reverse complement strand
TTTATAATGAGACATGTTCCTGGTAATATTGACCACAAGGAACACGTCTCATTATAATCAGGAAGAATAGTCAATGTTACCAGGAGCATGGTTCATTATAATCAGGAAAACACACATTGACCTGTCTTCCTGGTTATTATGACATGTTCCTGGTAACATTAACTTGTATTCCTGATTATAATTACACATGCCCCTTTTAACATTGACCTGTCTTCTTTGTTATAATGAGACATGTTCCGGGTAACATTGA
>NW_013731868.1:0-250 GCF_000517525.1 Limulus polyphemus | reverse complement strand
GAAAGTAGTCACAAATAGATGTCACGCTATTATTTAACGTACAGCCTTCCTAATACAGTAGTCACAAATAGATGTCACGCTATTATTTCACGTACAGCCTTCCTAGAAAGTAGTTACAAATAGATGTCACGCTATTATTTAACGTACAGCCTTCCTAATACAGTAGTCACAAATAGATGTCACGCTATTATTTAACGTACAGCCTTCCTAAGAAAGTAGTCACAAATAGATGTCACGCTATTATTTAACG
>NW_013731867.1:0-250 GCF_000517525.1 Limulus polyphemus | reverse complement strand
ATGTGCAACTAATATCTACCTGACATAAATTCTGGTTATAACAAAGAAGAAAGAGATGTGCAACTAATATCTACCTGACGTTAATTCTGGTTAGTAACAAAGAAGAAAGAGATGTGCAACTAATCTACCTGACGTTAATTCTGGTTATAACGAAGAAGAAAGAGATGTGCAACTAATCTACCTGACGTTAATTCTGGTTAGAACAAAGAAGAAAGAGTTGTGCAACTAATATCTACCTGACGTTAATTCT
>NW_013731866.1:0-250 GCF_000517525.1 Limulus polyphemus | reverse complement strand
GTGTATGACTATATGTTTTACGTAAGAATCGACATTTCTTCAATATTGTGTATTAACATTTAGGTTTTACTGTATTTAGAATACTTCTATTTTTGTTGTTAATTGGCTGTCTTCTTTATATTCACAAGATCTCTACTTCATTTACTAACTTATTATGTGCTCTTTTTTTCATTTTTTTCGTCATATATTCTTATGTCAAAAAGATAGTTTCTAATGTGTGGACGTCAAGGAAGTCCCATTTATATCTCTC
>NW_013731865.1:0-250 GCF_000517525.1 Limulus polyphemus | reverse complement strand
CAACAATAAATATATCAGCATAATTAATGCAACAATAAATATATAAGCATAATCAATGCATCAATAAACATGTCAGCATAATCAATGCATCAATACACATAACCAGCATAATCAATACAACAATAGACATACGTACATAAGCAATACAACAATAGACATACGTACATAATCAATGCATCAACAGACATACGTACATAATCAATGCATCAATAAACATATCAGCATAATCAATGCATCAATAAACATATCA
>NW_013731864.1:0-250 GCF_000517525.1 Limulus polyphemus | reverse complement strand
GTACAACACTCTATAACCCATAATTCCCGTACAACACCCTATAACCCATAATTCACATACAACACTCTATAACCCATAATTCACATACAACACTCTATAACCCATAATTCCCATACAACATTCTATAACCCATAATTCACATGCAATACTCTATAACCCATAATTCCCGTACAACATTCTATAACCCATAATTCACATACAACATTCTATAACCCATAATTCACATACAACACTCTATAACCCATAATTC
>NW_013731863.1:0-250 GCF_000517525.1 Limulus polyphemus | reverse complement strand
AGTGAAAAGATTACAATGCTTGCATTCAATGAAATGATTGGACAGTTTACACAGTGCTTGCGTTTCATAAGAGAATAGTTTACAATGCTTGTCATTCAATAAAATAATTGTACAGTTTACACAGTGCTTGCGTTTCATAAGTGAAAAGATTACAATGCTTGCATTCAATGAAATGATTGGACAGTTTACACAGTGCTTGCGTTTCATAAGGGAATAGTTTACAATGCTTGCATTCAATGAAATAATTGGA
>NW_013731862.1:0-250 GCF_000517525.1 Limulus polyphemus | reverse complement strand
GTCGGTTACATCAGCTTTTACTGTGGTTTGATATGTTGTCGGTTACATCAGCTTCTACTGAGGTTTGATATGTTGTAGGTTACATCAGCTTCTACTGAGGTTTGATATGTTGTAGGTTACACCAGCTTCCACTGAGGTTTGATATGTTGTAGGTTACATCAACTTCTACTGTGGTTTGATATGTTGTCGGTTACATCAGCTTCTACTGAGGTTTAATATGTTGTAGGTTACATTAGCTTCTACTGAGGTT
>NW_013731861.1:0-250 GCF_000517525.1 Limulus polyphemus | reverse complement strand
CTTTGTTCAGACAAGTTTCCTGTACCTGGTATAGAGTCATGCGTAGTCATGTGTCGGAAGTTATAGAGCGTCAAATTGTTCGACTGTCCAGAAATTGTACGAAGCAATTGGACATTGCAGAAACAGTATCCAGAAACCTGAAATGTCATCGGACTACAGGAAATGTTGTTCTAATAAAGTATACTTGTAGACGACGAAAAACTACTGCCAAAAATGACCCTGTTTGGATCAGATTAACACGTCAAGGTTG
>NW_013731860.1:0-250 GCF_000517525.1 Limulus polyphemus | reverse complement strand
AAATAAATGAAACAATTATCTCAGCTACAAATAACCACAATATTCTCACCAAAACGTAAAGAAAAATACAATGAAAAGCAACAATTATTTCAGTTACAAATAACCCCAAGATTCTCACCAAAACGTACAGAAAAGAACGAAAAGCAACAAATATCTCAGCTACAAACACCACAATCTTCTCACCAAAACTTACAGAAAACAACGAAAAGTAACAATTATATAATTTACAAATAACAGCAATCTTCTCGCC
>NW_013731859.1:0-250 GCF_000517525.1 Limulus polyphemus | reverse complement strand
TTATCAACGCGATACAACGTGTCTATACTTATACAGTTTATGTAATCTATAGGCCTAAGTTTCAAATGACGTTCAGTCAGAAACACCTCGCTAACGGTAATAGGACTAACATAAAAACTTACTGTTACAATTTCACGACTAATCGATCTAATGAGATCTAACTAATGAGAACATTATGGGGGGGGGGACAGTATAAAGGAAGGTATTGTGAGTATAATTTATTTACTAAACTCAACAAGGATTCGTTTTA
>NW_013731858.1:0-250 GCF_000517525.1 Limulus polyphemus | reverse complement strand
TGACATGAATAATATTGGTGATTGTGGGTGTGATATTGACCAGCAAACTCACATGATTGATATTGGTGGTTGTGGCCGTGACATAGACTATCAAATTGACATGAATGATATTGGTGGTTGTGGCTGTGACATAGACTATCAAACTGACACGAATGATATTGGTGGTTGTGGCTGTGACATAGACTATCAAACTGACACGAATGATATTGGTGGTTGTGGCTGTGACATAGACCATCAAACAGACATGATT
>NW_013731857.1:0-250 GCF_000517525.1 Limulus polyphemus | reverse complement strand
GACTAATATATCCATACTTTACTATATGTGAACTGACTAATATGTACATAATGTACTTTATGTGAACTGACTAATATATCCATACTGTACTTTATGTGAACTAACTAATATGTCCATACTGTACTTTATGTGAACTGACTAATATGTCAATACTGTACTTTATGTGAACTGACCAACATATCCATACTGTACTTTATGTGAACTGACTAATATATCCATACTTTACTATATGTGAACTGACTAATATGTA
>NW_013731856.1:0-250 GCF_000517525.1 Limulus polyphemus | reverse complement strand
AAGACTATACACAAATATATAAAGTAACTTCATAACAACACTTCTTCTAGCAACAACAGAAGACTACACACAAATATATAAAGTAACTTCATAACAACACTTTCCACAGCAAAAACAGAAGACGACTATACACAAATATATAAAGTAACTTCATAACAACACTTTCCATAGCAACAACAGAAGATTATACACAAATATATAAAGTAACTTCATAACAACACTTTCCATAGCAACAACAGAAGACGACTAT
>NW_013731855.1:0-250 GCF_000517525.1 Limulus polyphemus | reverse complement strand
AACAAATTCGTTACACTGGTGTTGACTTGCTGCCTTCCCTCTTATCTATCACTTCAAAATTAGGGACAGATTCTGTAGCTTTGCACTAAATCAGACAAACAAACAAATAATGCTTTTTATGGTAAGTAGGAGTTATAAAGTACGAAAATAAAACCGTAAAATTAAAAGAGAAAAGATGTGTAAAGGCTAGAAGTTAGATCTACACTGTAGAAGGTCATTCAAGTACTACATATGCATAAAGATGGACAGA
>NW_013731854.1:0-250 GCF_000517525.1 Limulus polyphemus | reverse complement strand
CCCCTTAGCACACCCTATGACCACTTAATTCTTCGGTTAAAACGAAACGAAGGATTACACGTAAAAACTAACTAAGATAAAGTCACTTTGTTGTTCCGAGTCCTCAATCTTCTTATCTTGTAACTAACGAAAACATATTACTGTTTCGTACAAGAACAATTAATATCATGTTTTCAGGGGCAATGATCTTAAAATGTGGTTCTCGTATACTAGACACCTTATGCCTCATAAACATTGGCCTTTAGTTTGT
>NW_013731853.1:0-250 GCF_000517525.1 Limulus polyphemus | reverse complement strand
GACATAAAAATTTAATAACACTGTGTACTGTCAATAAGAAAACAAAAGATTTAACAATGCTGTGTACTGTCAATAAGAATACACAAGATTTATCAATACAATGTACTCTCAATAAGAAGACACAAGATTTAACATTACTGTGTGCTATCTATAAGAATACACGAGATTTAACGATACTGTGTTTTATCAATAAGAAGACAAGAGATTTAAAAATACTGTGTACTATCAATAAGAAGACACGAGATTTAAA
>NW_013731852.1:0-250 GCF_000517525.1 Limulus polyphemus | reverse complement strand
AGATGGGGTGTCTTGCAAAACCACTAGTGGCTTACTTAGTGGTATATATTTGTATATATGTATCATTCTATTCTGTATTTGCCAGGCTATCACTCATGGACTATCATGAGTAAAGCAGAAGGAGATTTCTGCCCATCCCTGCAGCTCCCTCGATTGATTAAATTGGGAACGGTCTGCTTTTCAAAATAAGGTTTTTGTGGTCACCCATTGCCCTTTCTCTGGTGTGTTGTTTCTCTGGATTCACCACTTT
>NW_013731851.1:0-250 GCF_000517525.1 Limulus polyphemus | reverse complement strand
TTAAACATTAGGCCTATGTCAATCGTTAGGCCTATCACTTGTACGGTACTTAACTTCATGTCAACTTTATTCTTTTTTGCTATTATCTATCTCCCTCTGTGTGTTATTCCTGCGCATCTCACACTATTTATATCTATATCACTTAATAGCCTGTCCTCCTCCTATATTCTCAATGTCAATGTATTGTATATGATATTTGATATTCTCAACATCAATGAATTATTAACAAAACCTCCTACAATCATCTGCA
>NW_013731850.1:0-250 GCF_000517525.1 Limulus polyphemus | reverse complement strand
CACAAGAATACTAAAGTTTTTTAAGTATGCAATATATATATATATATATATATATATATATATTGCCACTGACGCAGAGTAACTTCCACCTTCAAGATTAGGCGGAGATTTGGAGGCAAGATGCCATGTGACCATTCTGTTCTTCCAAAAGAGTAGTCTAATTTACATTATATATATTACCATAATATTTCGTTGAAAAGCTTTTTATTATTCTCTCAAGAGCAAAAAAAAAAGTATAATAGAAACCAAA
>NW_013731849.1:0-250 GCF_000517525.1 Limulus polyphemus | reverse complement strand
ACTGTTCCTCTATTCATCCATTTATATAAAAACTCTGACTGTTCCTCTACTCACCCATTAATATAAACACTCTGACTGTTCCTCTATTCATCCATTTATATAAAAACTCTTACTGTTCCTCTATTCATCCATTTATATAAAAACTCTGACTGTTCCTCTATTCACCCATTAATATAAACACTCTGACTGTTCCTCTATTCATCCATTTATATAAACACTCTGGCTGTTCCTCTATTCATCCATTTATATA
>NW_013731848.1:0-250 GCF_000517525.1 Limulus polyphemus | reverse complement strand
CGTGCACCTACAACAGCGTGTTTATGATTTCAAGAAATAATATTTTCCGTACATTAGAACGTATATTTGTACTGTAATATTATTATGTGATTCAAAATTAAGATAATCAAATGAAATACCATGGATAATTATGTAGATGTATGAAATTAGTTTTGTTAATAATTTCCTAATATTTAAATCGTTTTCTCGGATTTCACCTTTTAGTGGCCCGGCATGGCCAGGTGGTTAGGGCGCTCGACTTGCAATCTGC
>NW_013731847.1:0-250 GCF_000517525.1 Limulus polyphemus | reverse complement strand
CGTGTTACAATAGTATCACAATATAAGATACAGCGTGTTACAATAGTATAACAATATAAGATACAGCGTGTTACAATAGTATCACAATATAAGATACAGCGTGCTACAATAGTATCACAATATAAGATACAGTGTGTTACAATAGTATCATAATATAAGATACAGCGTGTTACAATAGTATCACAATATAAGATACAGCGTGTTACAATAGTATCATAATATAAGATACAGCGTGTTACAATAATGTCAC
>NW_013731846.1:0-250 GCF_000517525.1 Limulus polyphemus | reverse complement strand
GGGGGGGGTTTTAAGTGAAAAGTGTTCCAAAACGCGACATTAACCTCTTGACGACCTAATACATTAGGTTGATTGTGTGTGACAATGTTATAAGCTAGGCAGAATATTAAATCTTTATATAGTGATTGTTGTATAACAATGATATTCCTGTGTAAGAATGATATCAACAAGGTAGAATGTTACTTCTGTACAACAACAATATACACTAGACACGACAATGACTATATATATAACAATAAAAATAAAGAAA
>NW_013731845.1:0-250 GCF_000517525.1 Limulus polyphemus | reverse complement strand
TAGAACCTGTGTTTAACTTTGTTCTGATGTCTCTTGTTGTCAGATGTGGAACTTGTTTTTTACATTATACCAACATCCTTGATGTCACATGTAGAACCTGTGTTTCACTTTATATTAATGTCTTTTGTTGTCAGTTGTGTAACACGTGTTTCACTTTATACTAAAGTCTTTTGTTGTCAGTTGTGGAACCTGTGTTTTACTTTCTACCAATATCCGTTGTTGTAAGATGTAGAACCTGTGTTTTTCTTTA
>NW_013731844.1:0-250 GCF_000517525.1 Limulus polyphemus | reverse complement strand
AAATAGCAGCAGCCAGGTAAAGTCTGTATAATACTGTGACTTATAGTGTGAATTAGAAGTAGCAACAGCCACGTATAGTCTGTATAATACTGTGACTTATAGTGTGAATTAGAAGTAGCAGCAGCCACATCAAATCTGTATAATACTGTGACTTATAGTGTGAATTAGAAGTAACAGCAGCCACATCAAATCTGTATAATACTGTGACTTATAGTGTGAATTAAAAGTAGCAACAGCCACGTATAGTCTG
>NW_013731843.1:0-250 GCF_000517525.1 Limulus polyphemus | reverse complement strand
AGATACATTTCTCAGAGTCTGCAACGTTTCATGCAATTATTGACATTAAAAGATTGTGTAGTAGATTCATTTCTGTAGAGTCTGCAACGTTTCATGCAATTATTGACATTAAAAGACTGTGTAGTAGATTCATTTCTGAGAGTCTGCAACGTTTCATGCAATTATTGACATTAAAAGACTGTGTAGTAGAAGTTACGTAGATACATTTCTCAGAGTCTGCAACGTTTCATGCAATTATTGACATTAAAAG
>NW_013731842.1:0-250 GCF_000517525.1 Limulus polyphemus | reverse complement strand
CCTTTAGTGGTGTTGCATGTAAACTGATTTATAATGGGATACTGTGTTAAGTTTAAATCATTTAGTGGTTTTACATGTAACTTGCATGTAAACTGATTTATTACAGGATACTATGTTAATTTTAAATCCTTTAGTGGTGTTACATGTAAACTGATTTATTACAGGATACTGTGTTAATTTTAAATCCTGTAGTGGTGTTACATGTAAACTGATTTATTATGGGATACTGTGTTAAGTTTAAATCATTTGT
>NW_013731841.1:0-250 GCF_000517525.1 Limulus polyphemus | reverse complement strand
GGGTGTGTTCTATGAGATAAATGTTGTCAGGGTGTGTTCTGTAAACTAAATGTCGCCAGGGTGTGTTCTATGAGGTAAATGTTGTCAGGGTATGTTCTGTAAACTAAATGTTGCCAGGGTGTGTTCTATGAGATAAATGTTGCCAGGGTGTGTTCTATGAGATAAATGTTGTCAGAGTGTGTTCTGTGAACTAAATGTTGACAGAGTGTGTTCTGTGAACTAAATGTTGTCAGAGTGTGTTCTATGAGAT
>NW_013731840.1:0-250 GCF_000517525.1 Limulus polyphemus | reverse complement strand
CAATGCAATATCTAGTTCTCATTATTCAGATTGGAAATAATACAAAGAGAAAAACTTTTATTAAGTAGTCCTTGTGTTAAGCTTCATACCGGTGCAGACTGCTTTGCACAACTTCGTAGTTCGAGCATCTGATTTCATCTTGTTTGGAAACTAACATTCGACATCTTATTCAGTCGAGCTTTTGTTCCTGCGTTTGGTCCTTTCAGTGTTATTCAAGTGGTTGGCACTCGAGAGGCCGGAGAAAAGTGAC
>NW_013731839.1:0-250 GCF_000517525.1 Limulus polyphemus | reverse complement strand
ATTTATTCGTCGCTATGGCAACAAAAGGTTGTGTAAATTACCCAGACTATTCCGTTATATTTATGGTAAATTTGTTGTAAAGAAATAAAAGCAAAACATTGCGGATTTCGTCAAAAAAAGACGTTGACACAAAGAAAGTCCTATAACACCCACTTCACATAAAAGTGGGTTTGATGAAGCAGTTTGTAAGGGCCTTTGACAAAGATGGCGACTGTTTCAAGTAACTATGTGCAATTCCCAGCTCTTTCAG
>NW_013731838.1:0-250 GCF_000517525.1 Limulus polyphemus | reverse complement strand
GTTAATATCAGTACCATTTTCAATCTTTCCTCACTTATTATTGTATTTTCAGTTTGCTTTTGTCATTCTTTCCTCTGTTCTTCTGGTAGTATCAGTACCATTTCAATTCTTTCCTCTGTTCTTATTGTAATATCAGTGCTATTTTCATTTTTTCTTCAGTTATTATTGTAATATCAGTGCTATTGTCTTTTATTTCCTAGTTCTTATTGTAATATCAGTGCCATTTTCATTATTTCTTCACTTATTATTG
>NW_013731837.1:0-250 GCF_000517525.1 Limulus polyphemus | reverse complement strand
CAACATACCAGTTGACGCAGATTAATAAATAACGTGCCAGTTGAAACAGAGTAATATACAACATACCAGTTGATACAGTTGATATGATGTATACACAAAGTAATAAATTTATCTATAAATAGACTCACGATACTATGTTTATACAAAGTAATAAATGTATCTATAAATAGACTTACGATATTATGTATATTCAAAGTAATCATCTATCTATAAATAAACTTACGATATTATGTATACAAAGTAATTAATC
>NW_013731836.1:0-250 GCF_000517525.1 Limulus polyphemus | reverse complement strand
AAACCCTTCTTACACACTTCTGATCTAAAAACCTTCTTACACACTTCTGATCTAAAAAACCTTCTTACACACTCCTGATCTAAAAACCTTCTTACACACTCCTGATCTAAAAAACCTTCTTACACACTCCTGATCTAAAAACCTTCTTACACACTCCTGATCTAAAAACCTTCTTACACACTCCTGATCTAAAAACCTTCTTACACACTTCTGATCTAAAAACCTTCTTACACACTCCTGATCTAAAACT
>NW_013731835.1:0-250 GCF_000517525.1 Limulus polyphemus | reverse complement strand
TAGATAGATGGTGTTACAAAAGTTCTATAGGTGGATGGTGTTAATAAGGTTCTATAGATAGATGGTGTTACAAAGGTTCTATAGGTGGATGGTGTTACCAAGGTTCTATAGATGGATGGTGTTACTAAGGTTCTATAGACAGTTGGTCATACTTCGGATAATGCTGCTAGGATGGATGGTGTTACTAAGGCTCTATAGGTGGATGGTGTTAATAAGGTTCTATAGATAGATGGTGTTACAAAGGTTCTAT
>NW_013731834.1:0-250 GCF_000517525.1 Limulus polyphemus | reverse complement strand
CATACGAGACACGGGTATGGGACTTGTGGAGTAAACTCTTTATAATATAAGAGACACGGGTATGGGACTTGTGGAGTAAACTCACTTTGTAATATAAGAGACGCGGACATGGGACTTGTGGAGTAAACTCTCTTTATATCATACGAGACTTGGGTAAAAGACTTGTGGAGTAAACTCTCTCTATATAATATATGAGACACGGTTATGCGACTTGTGAAGTAAACTCTCTATATAATATAAGAGACACGGA
>NW_013731833.1:0-250 GCF_000517525.1 Limulus polyphemus | reverse complement strand
CTATTATATATATATATATATATGTATATATATCTTGTGGGGGTGGGGAGGGTTCAAAATTGGTTTATCTAGCTCCCCCACAACAACTTGGGATACCAACAGACAGCTGGACAACTCTATTATATATATATATATCTTTGTGGGGGGTTCAAAATTGGTTTATCTAGCTCTTCACAACAACTTGGGATACCAACAGACAGCTGGACAACTCTATTATATATATATATATATATCTTGGTGGGGGGGGTTC
>NW_013731832.1:0-250 GCF_000517525.1 Limulus polyphemus | reverse complement strand
GTATTTATCTATGTTAAGTTTTGTATGAACGTATTTATCTATGTATAGTTTTGTATGAACGTATTTATCTATGTATAGTTTTGTATGTATGTATTTATCTATGTATAGTTTTGTATGAACGTATTTATCTATGTATAGTTTTGTATGAACGTATTTATCTATGTATAGTTTTGTATGAACGTATTTATCTATGTATAGTTTTGTATGAACGTATTTATCTATGTATAGTTTTGTATGAACGTATTTATCT
>NW_013731831.1:0-250 GCF_000517525.1 Limulus polyphemus | reverse complement strand
CTCACTTTCTTATTGTGGTGTTTCTGGAATATTTTGTTGATTTGGTGAATTTCAGTTTCATGCAAACCTATTCGAAGGTTATAACTTTTAATAAAGAAACGGATGAAAACGTTCTTTAATAAAGGAAATACGAAGCTAAACAAAATCTGAATAAAGTAAAAAAAAGTTCAGACATAAACAGAAGCTGGAAAACATCATGAATATAATCAAACAACATTCCAGATCACTAACTAAATATTAAGGATATGTG
>NW_013731830.1:0-250 GCF_000517525.1 Limulus polyphemus | reverse complement strand
GCCAATATTATAACGGCATCAGTACATGCCATTATTATACGGCATCAGTACATGTCATTATTATAGCGGCATCAGTACGTGCATATTATATAACGGCATCAGTACATGCCATTGTTATAGCGACATCAGTACATGCCATAATTACAGCGGCATCAGTACATGTCATTATTATAACGGCATCAGTACATGCCATTGTTATAGCGGCATCACTACATGCCATTATTATAGCAGCATCAGTACGTGTTATTAT
>NW_013731829.1:0-250 GCF_000517525.1 Limulus polyphemus | reverse complement strand
AGGGGATTTAGAATGAAACTTTGTTTGGTTTTAGAGCAAACCCACATTGGGCTCTCTGCTGTGTTCACCGCGGGGAATCGAACTCGGATTTAAGTGTTGTAAGTCCCCCGACTTATCGTTATACCACCAGGGGATTTAGAATGAAACTTTGTTTGGTTTTAGAGCAAACCCACATTGGGCTCTCTGCTGTGTTCACCGCGGGGAATCGAACTCGGATTTAAGTGTTGTAAGTCCCCAGACTTATCGTTAT
>NW_013731828.1:0-250 GCF_000517525.1 Limulus polyphemus | reverse complement strand
TAAAACAACACTACTGTCATCGATATATTAAGTAGATAAGGACGTATTAAATAAAACAACAATACGGTCAACGCTATATTGAATAGATAAGGACGTTCTAAATAAAACTACAATACCGTCAACGCTATATTCAATAGATCAGAAGTAATGAATAGATCAACAAATCTGTCAACGATACGTTATATAGATAAGGACGTTTTAAATAAAACAACAATACTAACAAGGCTATATTCAATAGATAAGAACCAAT
>NW_013731827.1:0-250 GCF_000517525.1 Limulus polyphemus | reverse complement strand
AGAGATACGTTTTCAGGAAGGGAAAGTGTTAACCTCAATAGAAACAAAATGCAAAGACACCTGTTAATTTACAAATTATGCACTTAAATACATGATCAAGAAAAATAATATATATATATATATATATATATGTATAATATAGCTCCATAGCTGATGAATTTTCTTTTGCACTTGGGAGGACAGGGTGCCACTTTTGAAAATGCTGCTTCAGTATCAGTATCTTCTTCGAAGTGAGTTGTTCTGTAATGGT
>NW_013731826.1:0-250 GCF_000517525.1 Limulus polyphemus | reverse complement strand
AACAACAAAAACATCCCTTCACTAACTTCTACATAAACTATATCGTTTTCTGAGTTTGGGATGTTTTTGTTGTTCCACTAAAACTTTAATGAATTTTCTGAGTTTCCTCGTACCGATATGGAACAACAAAAACATCCCTTCACTAAAGTTTTAATGTAGAAAGAAACTTAGAAAACGATATGAAACAACAAAAACATCCCTTCACTAAAGTGTTAATGTAGAAAGAAACTTAGAAAACGATATGGAACAA
>NW_013731825.1:0-250 GCF_000517525.1 Limulus polyphemus | reverse complement strand
GCTTACCACTAAGTTACAGGGACTTAGTGGTAAGCAGCACAAGTAAAGAACACAAACAACAATACAGGGCTGTTGTTTATGTTCTTTACTTGTGCTGCTTACCACCAAGTCCCTGTACTGTTGTTTATGTTCATTACTTGTGCTGCTTACCATCAAGTCCCAGTATTGTTGTTTGTGTTATTTACTTGTGTTGCTTACATCAAGTCCCTGTATTTGTTGTTTGTGTTCTTTACTTGTGTTGCTTACCATC
>NW_013731824.1:0-250 GCF_000517525.1 Limulus polyphemus | reverse complement strand
ACCAATTGAATTGTGTGTGTCACAGAGGGACTTGATATTTGCCAGTTGGGTTGTATATGTCACGGCGAGACTTATTTTTACCAATTGAATTGTGTGTGTCACAGAGGGACTTGAATTTTACCAATTGAATTGTGTGTGTCACAGATGGATTTGAATTTTACCAATTGAATTGTGTGTGTCACATAGGGACTTGAATTTATCAATTGAATTGTGTGTGTGTCACAGAGGGACTTGAATTTTACCAATTGAA
>NW_013731823.1:0-250 GCF_000517525.1 Limulus polyphemus | reverse complement strand
TTTTGGCAGGAAAGGAAAAGATGTTTGGGAAATAAGTGCTATTATTACTACTACCCAAACATTTATGGGATGATCAGTTAATGTAATGTATACTTGTGTGTTGCCATTGCAAAATAATTAGTCACCGAGCAAAACATCTGGAAAAACTCACTTAGCTGAAAACAGGTTATCGGGAGACATATAATCTTCTGAAGAGAAAAAGAACATCAAGATACCGTGTATCCTAAAAAAAATATTATGGAAAAGATGG
>NW_013731822.1:0-250 GCF_000517525.1 Limulus polyphemus | reverse complement strand
GTAAAATCAAGCTATACCTTACAACCCACATCTTCTCCTGACATGTAACTAGCATCATATTTTGTCAAACCAAGCTATACCTTACAACTCACATCTTGTCCTGACATATAACTAGCACAAAATATGATGTGATTTGTAAGGTACAGCTTGAGTTGGATGCTAGTTATATATCAGGACAATATATTTTGTCAAATGAAGCTCTACCTCAGAACCCACATCTTGTCCTGACATATAACTAGCATCATATTTT
>NW_013731821.1:0-250 GCF_000517525.1 Limulus polyphemus | reverse complement strand
ATTAATGTAGAACGTTACCTGATTGATAGGACTTGTTTTACACGAGTTACATTAATGTAGAACGTTACCTGATTGGAAGGACTTGTGTTACACGAGTTACATTAATGTAGAACGTTACCTGATTGATAGGACTTGTGTTACACGAGTTACATTAATGTAGAACGTTACCTGATTGATAGGACTTGTGTTACACGAGTTACATTAATGTAGAACGTTACCTGATTGATAGGACTTGTGTTACACGAGTTAC
>NW_013731820.1:0-250 GCF_000517525.1 Limulus polyphemus | reverse complement strand
GTTAAAGTAACTAGTGTTACTAAATTCCAAGTTTACTGAAGAGATCGTTAAAGTAACTACTGTTACTAAATTCCAAGTTTACTGAGGTGATCATTAAAGTAACCACTGTTACTAAACTCCAAGTTTACTGAAATTATCATTAAATTAACTACTGTTACTGAACTCCAAGTTTACTGAAGAGATCGTTAAAGTAACTACTGTTACTAAATTCCAAGTTTACTGAGGTGATCATTAAAGTAACCACTGTTAC
>NW_013731819.1:0-250 GCF_000517525.1 Limulus polyphemus | reverse complement strand
ACACACAGTAAGATGAACATGAAACTTGTAAGGACATTAACAGACAATTCTCCTTACAGAACATACACACAGTGAGATGAACATGAAACTTCTGAGGACATTAACAGGCAATTCTCCTTACAGAACACACACAGTAAGATTAACATGAAACTTCTGAGGACATTGACAATTCTCCTTACAGAGCACACACACACAGTAAGATGAACATGAAACTTGTGAGGACATTGACAATTCTTCTTACAGAACACAC
>NW_013731818.1:0-250 GCF_000517525.1 Limulus polyphemus | reverse complement strand
ACTTTAGAATTTCTGTTGACAAGCCTAATTGTCTCCTCTATTACTATTACATTACTATTCTATGTGTGATTCACTTATAATTGTGGCGCGAGTTACCGTAATTGTTTGGTCTACTTTCTTCTGAATATCCTCTGTTCCTTTTGTGACAGTCCACTCAGGGTGATTCAGTTACTTTAGAACCACACTTTGACGGAACAAATTATTATTCTTATCTCCTTTTATATTGTTAGTCTTACTCTAACATATTTAA
>NW_013731817.1:0-250 GCF_000517525.1 Limulus polyphemus | reverse complement strand
CTAGCTTTAAGATTTTTTTAATTATTTGAATTTAGTTTAGAGGATGAAACACCAAAGATGGACCAATAGAGAAGTTATGATTTTATAGGATTACAGTTCTCTTTCACGACTGCATCTCTTCTGTGCCTTAAAAGCGAGAAGTGACAATGTACAAGAATGAAATGCATCAGCTTTTCGTGTATTTCTACTGAAAATAAAAATTTGTCATTTAAAGAAACAAATTGGCACGTCGTCTCCGATAGATATGGCG
>NW_013731816.1:0-250 GCF_000517525.1 Limulus polyphemus | reverse complement strand
CCTTTCAATTACTCACCTGAAGGCTAAAAATCCTCCAATAGTACAATGTGACACAACAGATTAGTACCAAAAACTTTCAATTAATCACCTGCAGGGTAATAATCCTCCAACAGCACAATGTGACACAACAGATTAGTACCAATAACTTTCAATTACTCATTTGAAGGGGGAAAAATCCTCCAACAGCACAATGTGACACAACAGATTAGTACCAAGAACTTTCAATTAATCACCTGCAGGGTAATAATCC
>NW_013731815.1:0-250 GCF_000517525.1 Limulus polyphemus | reverse complement strand
AGTATTGTAAGTCCGTAAGCTTACTACAGCTGTCCCACCGCGGATTGTACTTGAGAAACCTTAGAAAACCATGGAGTGATCTGAAATAATCTAAATTATTAAAGATTCTTCAGAGTGTAGATACAGTTTTCATTTTATTCTGGAAAGTATCAAAATTCCTCTCGCACATAATAATTTACAAAACAAAAAACTTCAGTGAACTAATTCACCCACAAACCGGCCAATTAGAAAAGAGCTAACTCTTTAATCT
>NW_013731814.1:0-250 GCF_000517525.1 Limulus polyphemus | reverse complement strand
AATGGGATTCTCAACTACTTTCTTTTATGTAGTTATTTACATATTCAGATGCTTCTTTCTCTCTTTTTGTCATCAATGAGAAATTTTTTCTTATTTCTTAATACCCATACATAGTATACTAAATTAAAACACATATTACATATTATTAAAATTTAGTTTACAACAAAATGTGTATATAGGTATCTAAAATCCATGGTTCCTTTCTGAAGTTATTCGGACAGAACAGAAAAGTTTATTTAAAGGGAAGAAA
>NW_013731813.1:0-250 GCF_000517525.1 Limulus polyphemus | reverse complement strand
TTTATTAAGCCGTAGTTTCGTACATACCTGACGTATATATCGATACATTTATTAAGCCGTAGGTTCGTACATACCTGACGCATATATCGATACATTTATTAAGTCGTAGTTTCATACATACCTGACGTATATATCGATACATTTATTACGCCGTAGTTTCGTACATACCTGACGTATGTATCGATACGTTTATTAAGCTGTAGTTTCGTACATACCTGACGCATATATCGATACATTTATTAAGCCGTAG
>NW_013731812.1:0-250 GCF_000517525.1 Limulus polyphemus | reverse complement strand
GCAGGGAGTAAATTCAGTATATATATCAATAAAGCTACATTCTCAGTCCGTTGTGGAGCTTTGAGCTTAACAAGAAAGCAAACAAACATCTATATAACCACTTCAAAATTAGGGACGACAGTATATGTTTATATAGTGAACAAACAAACAAACATCTTTATATCACTTCAAAATTTGGGACGACTGTATATGTTTATATAGTGAACAAACAAACATCTTTATATCACTTCAAAATTAGGGACGACTGTAT
>NW_013731811.1:0-250 GCF_000517525.1 Limulus polyphemus | reverse complement strand
ACGGAACATAATACTGTTCGTTTATGGTATAATGTCTCAATTTTTAGGTTACCTACGAAAAAAGCAGTATCAAATATTTTTCTTTTGGTGAAAATATGATTTTTTTGAGAAATGGAAAAAAGTGCTTTTTTAACGCCAAATTGAAAAAGCAAAAGCTATAGCCCACGTTTTCTTCCAAATTTTGAAAAAATTGTTTTCCTTATATATCAATACAATGATGCCCTTGATGTAAGACTTTCAAAATGGATAT
>NW_013731810.1:0-250 GCF_000517525.1 Limulus polyphemus | reverse complement strand
AAATCAGGTGATTAGAAGGGCCAAGGAAAATGCTAATGTGAATTGTTATCAGGCAGTGGTGCTGGACCAAGAAGACGCTGATGTAGATTGAAATCAGGTGATTGTTCTAAAAAGTTATATGTTAATTTGGAGGAAAAATCAAGTGATTGTACTGGCCAAGGAAGATGCTTAAGCAGATTACAGCTAGAGATCATGCTGGCTAAAGAAGATGCTCATGTAGCTTGTAATCAGATATTTTACTGGCCAAGGA
>NW_013731809.1:0-250 GCF_000517525.1 Limulus polyphemus | reverse complement strand
AATGTATCTTTTTTTTATAAAGTAGTGAATGTATCTTTTTTTTATAAAGTAGTGAATGTATCTTTTTTTTATAAAGTAGTGAATGTATCTTTTTTTTTACTAAAGTAGTGAATGTATCTTTTTTTTTACTAAAGTAGTGAATGTATCTTTTTTTTTATAAAGTAGTGAATGTATCTTTTTTTATAAAATAGTGAATGTATCTTGTTTTTACTAAAGTAGTGAATGTATCTTTTTTATAAAGTAGTGAATG
>NW_013731808.1:0-250 GCF_000517525.1 Limulus polyphemus | reverse complement strand
ACAGTATGTAGCTGGTCATTATCAAGAAACAATGAACTGTATATTTCATTACAGTACGTAGCTGGTCATTATAAAGAAACAATGAACTGTATATTTCACTACAGTATGTAGCTGGTCATTATAAAGAAACAATGAACTGTATATTTCACTACAGTATGTAGCTGGTCATTATAAAGAAACAATGAAGTGTATATTTCACTACAGTATGTAGCTGGTCATTATCAAGAAACAATGAACTGTATATTTCATT
>NW_013731807.1:0-250 GCF_000517525.1 Limulus polyphemus | reverse complement strand
GATAATGTGGGAATTATCGTTTTCGTTTCTTACCAACTGACTTTGTTAAAGTTCTGGCAACAAAATTGTCCTTGTTGTAAGAAATATGTTGATGATGAAAAAAAAAACTTCCGTTATTTTTTAATTCGTTAATTCACCTGGTGACGATTTGTAAACTGTTGTGTAGAATGGATTATTGTTTGTTTGTTTTGAATTTCGCGCAAAGCTACACGAGGGCTATCTGCGCTAGCCGTCCCTAATTTAGCAGTGT
>NW_013731806.1:0-250 GCF_000517525.1 Limulus polyphemus | reverse complement strand
CTTTTTTTTTTTTTTTTTTTTTTTATTATCAAAATAAATTCTAAATATATACAACATATTGTAAATTCATAACAAAAAATAAATAAAATAACACAATATAACGATTAGTAAAATGAACCTTTCACAGGATTACAATACCTGTCAAAATCAGTTAATGATAATAATAATTAATTGATTAGTGGTACGCAATGAGCCCACTTCGGTGTAAAGATTCAATTGTAACGATATATATCTGTCTTGTATATTCTGT
>NW_013731805.1:0-250 GCF_000517525.1 Limulus polyphemus | reverse complement strand
GCTGAATTAGTTCTTTTATAGTCATGCTGAATTAGTTCCTTTTTTTATTCATGCTGAATTAGTTCTTTTTGGTCATGCTGAATTAGTTCCTTTTTTAGTTATGCCGAATTAGTTCTTTTTTTCAGTCGTGCGGAATTAGTTCTTTTTTTAGTCATGCTGAATTAGTTCCTTTTTTTAGTCATGGTGAATTAATTCTGTTTTTAGTCAGGGTGAATTAGTTCTGTTTTTAGTCATGGTGAATTAGTTCCTC
>NW_013731804.1:0-250 GCF_000517525.1 Limulus polyphemus | reverse complement strand
TTCATTGTAAATAACATTTTCAACATTTGCACCTTCATGGAGATAAATAACGTTTATAGAAAAGTATTGTTACGACAGCGGAGGTCACGATACACTGGGAGCATGTGCGCTGATTTTCTCTATAGTTCACGAATTTTCCGGGAAACTGAACTTTGTTAGAAGTGCACTATTTTTTACTATGTATTGTTTTTGTTTTGTTTGTTCTAACAGATCGAATGATAAAGCTAAATAAAACTGACCATGAGTAACG
>NW_013731803.1:0-250 GCF_000517525.1 Limulus polyphemus | reverse complement strand
CCGTGGACAAGTGGATGTCTTTATCTATATGGAGTAGCCAAGCGGGCTCTAGGTGGACAGTGGATATCTTTATTTAAAGAACTAGCCCCATCGGACTCGCGTTGGACTTGTGGATGTCTTTAGTTATATGGAGTAGCCCCAGCGGACTCGCAGTGGACAAGTGGATGTCTTTCTATATGGAGTAGCCCCAAAGGACTCGCGATGGACTAGTGGATATTTTTATCTATCTGGAGTAGCCTCAATGGACCCG
>NW_013731802.1:0-250 GCF_000517525.1 Limulus polyphemus | reverse complement strand
ACTTATTATCGACTAGGCTAAAACTAAAATACTGATGACATTAAGAAAATCTTACTTATTATCGACTAGGCTAAAACTAAAATACTGATAACATTAAGAAAACTTTACTTATTATCGACTAGGCTAAACTAAAATACCGATGACATTAAAAAAACCTTACTTATTATCGACTAGGCTGAAACTAAAATACTGATAACATTAAGAAAACCTTACTTATTATCGACTAGGCTAAAAATAATATACTGATAAC
>NW_013731801.1:0-250 GCF_000517525.1 Limulus polyphemus | reverse complement strand
CCTTAACCTCAAACCTTTGTTTCTTTTGTCTTCGCACGTGTATATAAACCTCGCGTGCTAAACTTTAAATCATTCCTGAAAAAAAACCAATGTTTTGTCAAACTAACGAAATCGAATAAATTAAAAAAGAGAAACTTATTATTTCATTGACTTTTATTATTTTCCACTCTCAGAGTCTATTTCTCCCTATTAAAATTCGTATTTGACTGTCAAAATAATCATAAAAAATAACATCAAATACAAGACCATG
>NW_013731800.1:0-250 GCF_000517525.1 Limulus polyphemus | reverse complement strand
TGATTCTAGTCACATGACATGAGAACAATGATTGTTGTATCTTCCTGTTTTGTCAGTGATTCTAGTCACATGACATGAGAACAATTATTGTTTTTTCTTCCTGTTTTGCCAGTGATTCTAGTCACATGACATGAGAACAATGATTGTTGTATCTTTCTGTTTTGTCAGTGATTCTAGTCACATGACATGAGAACAATTATTGTTTTTTCTTCCTGTTTTGTCAGTGATTCTAGTCACATGACATGAGAAC
>NW_013731799.1:0-250 GCF_000517525.1 Limulus polyphemus | reverse complement strand
ACCTAGTTATTTCCGAACATGCTGTTTTTAAGACTGCTAGCTTAGGGGATGTGTCTGGATTTACTGGCGTTAATATTTAAGTATAGGGTCGGGTGGATAGCAGCTGCCCTCGCGGTGTAGTGAGGCCCAACTTAAATAAGGGCCTATAGCGCTACAATAAATCTGATATGAAGAAGGCCCGATGAGAAAATTCCCAGGAGAGTCCACACATTCTGCACTACACCTCTGAATATGGTAGTTCCTGTCTTCG
>NW_013731798.1:0-250 GCF_000517525.1 Limulus polyphemus | reverse complement strand
GTGTACAGCTCTACTCACTTGGAGGACACAAGACCCCATACAACCTAATCTGTAAGCTATATGTGTGTGTGTACAGCTCTGTAATTCACTTGGAGACACAAGACTCCATACAACCTAATCTGTAGGCTGTGTGTGTACAGCTCTAACTCACTTGGAGGACACAAGACCCCATACAACCTAATCTGTAGGCTGTTGTGTGTGTGTGTGTGTGTGTGTATACAGCTCTAACTCACTTGGAGGACACAAGACC
>NW_013731797.1:0-250 GCF_000517525.1 Limulus polyphemus | reverse complement strand
AATACAAGAACACATATTAGAATGTTATATGTGATGTAGTAATTGTTATAATACATGGACATACATTATGATTTTTGTGTGATGTATAATTGATAAAATTAATGGACACAAAATAGAATGTTATATGTGTTGTAGTAATTGATATAATAGATGGGCATACATTATAATGTTACATGTGATGTAGTAAGTGATATAATACATGGAAATACAATATAATGTTATATGTGATGTATTAATTGATACAATATAT
>NW_013731796.1:0-250 GCF_000517525.1 Limulus polyphemus | reverse complement strand
CGATTAACTCTACAAGATTGAATATATTATCCTTAACAATTAAATTTACAATACTGAATATATTATCCATTAAGTTTGAATCTACAATAGTGAATATACTATGTTTTAAGATTAACTCTATAAGAGTGAATATATTATCCATTAGTATTAACTCTACAATAGTGAATATATTATCCTTTACGATTAACTCTACAACAGTGAATATATTATCTACCGGGATTAACTGTACAAAAGTGAATATATTATCCAT
>NW_013731795.1:0-250 GCF_000517525.1 Limulus polyphemus | reverse complement strand
CACTCTAAGGTTGTAAATCACAGTTACAGATAGGTTTGGACGTCAACTAAGGTTGTAAATCACAGTTACAGATAGGTTTGGGCGTCAACTAAGGTTGTAAATCACGGTTACAGATAGGTTTGGGCGTACTCTAAGGTTGTAAATCACAGTTACAGATAGGTTTGGGCGTCAACTAAGGTTGTAAATCACGGTTACAGATAGGTCTGGGCGTCAACTAAGGTTGTAAATCACGGTTACAGATAGGTTTGGG
>NW_013731794.1:0-250 GCF_000517525.1 Limulus polyphemus | reverse complement strand
CTTGTTTATTAACATGATCTGTGATAACGTACTTATATTCCTAGTTCTTGTTTATTAACATGATCTGTGATAACGTACTTATATTCCTAGTTCTTGTTTATTAACATGGCTTGTGATAACGTACTTATATTCCTAGTTCTTGTTTATTAACATGACCTGTGATAACGTACTTATATTCCTAGTTCTTGTTTATTAACATGGCTTGTGATAACGTACTTATATTCCTAGTTCTTGTTTAATGGCATGGCTT
>NW_013731793.1:0-250 GCF_000517525.1 Limulus polyphemus | reverse complement strand
TAACAAGGTCTCACTATATAGTCAGATTGTCTGTCTATATTTTCGTGTTGCGAGCCTGGGTGATCCACTATGACAAAATCATATTCTTGCAACATTGTCATCCAATGTGATATTATTCCTTCCAGAATGTTAAATATTATTAGCCACTTCAATGAAACATGGTCCACCTATACAGTGAACTTCCTACAATACAACTAGTGCTAATAGTGTTTTACAAAGACCACAACAATAAGTAGTTCTTTATTTTTAG
>NW_013731792.1:0-250 GCF_000517525.1 Limulus polyphemus | reverse complement strand
CTATATACACCGTACAACAGTAGAAACAATATACATGTTAACAATATCAACTATATACACCGTACAACGGTAGAAACAGTATACATGTTAACAATATCAACTATATACACCGTGCAACGGTAGAAACAATATACATGTTAACAATACCAACTATATACACCGTGCAACGGTAGAAACAATATACCAGTTAACAATATCAACTATATACACCGTACAACGGTAGAAACAATATACGTGTTAACAATATCAA
>NW_013731791.1:0-250 GCF_000517525.1 Limulus polyphemus | reverse complement strand
TCTGGAGGATCCGTATCTAGGACGTGACGAATGGAAGCACGCCATCATATTGGATGAAGCACGAACCTATTTAAATGTTTACAAATTTCAAGATTATCTACTATCACCCTTCTGATGAGCCAAAATTTCAAAAATGGTCTGCAACATGCTGCGGAAATATTTCAATTGGATTTATGGTTGTTGCAGATTGTAGTTATAATTATAAGTTAAACCTATGAAAGGTCGAAAGGGAGAGCCAAGATGAGCTCTT
>NW_013731790.1:0-251 GCF_000517525.1 Limulus polyphemus | reverse complement strand
GAGCTTGTGGTTAAATATAGTTGGTTATTGAAGATCGATATCTGCACGAGCTTGTGGTTAAATATAGTTGATTACGGAAGATCAATATCTGCATGAGCTTGTGGTTAAATATAGTTGATTATTGAAGATCGATATCTGCATGAGCTTGTGGTTAAATATAGTTGATTATTGAAGATCGATATCTTCACGAGCTTGTGGTTAAATATAGTTGATTATTGAAGATCGATATCTGCATGAGCTTGTGGTTAAAT
>NW_013731789.1:0-251 GCF_000517525.1 Limulus polyphemus | reverse complement strand
ACTGTTGTTTACAATATATAAAGTTCTTTTTTATTTTAAAGTTTAGTTCACAAGTAGTGAAGCTATTCTTTACAATATACAAAATCCTTTTTGTTTTAAAAGTTAATACATAAATAATAAATTGTTTGTTGCAATATACCCAATGTTTATTAATTTTAAGATTACACAAATAATGAACTGTTTCCAATATTTGTGGTGATTATATTTTAAAGTGAGTAAATAAATGAAACATTGGTTGAAATTTCGAAATG
>NW_013731788.1:0-251 GCF_000517525.1 Limulus polyphemus | reverse complement strand
CTCGTCTTTATAAATTAATATCACGTAATAATAACACTCCTCCTTATAAATTAATATCACATAATAATAACATTCGTTCTTATAAATTAATATCACGTAATAATAACACTCGTCCTTATAAATTAATATCACGTAATAATAACATTCCTTCTTATAATTTAATATCACGTAATAATAGCACTCGTCCTTATGAATTAACATCACGTAACAAAGAAGAAATTGATATACACCAGTAGAAAGTTGAGAGGGAC
>NW_013731787.1:0-251 GCF_000517525.1 Limulus polyphemus | reverse complement strand
TAAGAACACATTCTGTAGAACTTGTAGCCTGATACAAAGAGTAAGAACACATTCTGTAGAACTTGTAGTCTGATACAAAGGGTAAGAACACATTCTGTAGAACTTGTAGCCTGATACAAAGAGGTAAGAACACATTCTGTAGAACTTGTAGTCTGATACAAAGAGGAAAAACACATTCTGTAGAACTTGTAGCCTGATACAAAGAGTAAGAACACATTCTGTAGAACTTGTAGCCTGATACAAAGAGGAAA
>NW_013731786.1:0-251 GCF_000517525.1 Limulus polyphemus | reverse complement strand
GTGATCGTGATTGTTACTAGATAAAAATTCCTTATTATAATCAGCTGAATCCCGTGATCATGATTGTTACTATATAAAAATCCCTTATTATAATCAGCTGAATACCGTGATCATGATTGTTACCAGATAAAAATTTATTATAATCAGCTGAATCCCGTGATCATGATTGTTACTAGATAAAAATCCCTTATTATAATCAGCTGAATCCCGTGATCATGATTGTTACTAGTTAAAAATTCCTTATTATAATC
>NW_013731785.1:0-251 GCF_000517525.1 Limulus polyphemus | reverse complement strand
GTGTTTCATTTGTTACTAACTTTGCTTTTGATTTAGTCCTAGTGTTCAAGGGCACTTAGTGTTTTTCAGTAGTTACTAACTTTGCTATTGAGTTAGTCCTAGTGTTCAAGGGCACTTAGTGTTTTACTTGTTGCTAACTTTGCTGATGATTTATTCCTAGTTTTAAAGGGCACTTAGTGTTTTACTTGTTACTAACTGTACTATTGAATTAGTCATAGTTTTGAAGGGCACGTAGTGTTTTACTTGTTACT
>NW_013731784.1:0-251 GCF_000517525.1 Limulus polyphemus | reverse complement strand
TTAACGATAAATATTATGTCTCGTGAAAAGCTAATAAAAACTCAACTTTCGTTAAGTCAGATTAAAACAAAAAGATGAGTTTTATTTTATAAGAAGACGTCTTGGCCTTTTAGTATGTTCGGTTTTTGTTTGAATAGTCTTATTTTTAAATTTTAATCTTTGTTTTACAATATAACTAAAAACAAAAACTATGAAATCAAACATATTGAAATTTTGATAAGAGATTATAAAATGACTATTGGGAATTTTGA
>NW_013731783.1:0-251 GCF_000517525.1 Limulus polyphemus | reverse complement strand
TGAGGTTGTAGGGTACACATATGTACCAGCTGAGGCTGTGGGGTACACTTATGTACCAGCTGAGGCTGTGGGGTACACTTATGTACCAGCTGAGGCTGTATGGTACACATATGTACCAGCTGAGGCTGTGAGGTACGTATATGTACCAACTGAGGCTGTATGGTACACATATGTACCAGTTGCCAGCTGAGGCTGTGGGGTACACATAATGCATCATATTGAATAACTTTTGTTTCTTATTAAAACCTCTA
>NW_013731782.1:0-251 GCF_000517525.1 Limulus polyphemus | reverse complement strand
GCAAGAATATTAAATAAGAACATCTTATCTTTTCTATTTGCTTAGATTATTGCTCATGTAATAAATCAAACACAATGGCACCTTGCCCACCTCTTTCCATTTTTGGAAACACTCTGTTATATACACTTGCTTCTATATATGACATGAATAACCATTCAAAGCTCAAAATATCCCCTAGTGGCTTTCTCAACCATTTTAACATGTTTCGACGTCATTTCTTTCTTTTGAACCAATATTTCAAGGAGGGGTGT
>NW_013731781.1:0-251 GCF_000517525.1 Limulus polyphemus | reverse complement strand
TATAGTGAGGTAAATTAGTTGTATCATCTAATAATTCTAGTACAATAATATAGTGAGGTAAACTAGTTGTATCCTCTAATAACTCTAATATAGTGAAGTAAATTAGTTGTATCCTCTAATAACTCTAGTACAATAATATAGTGAGGTAAACTAGTTGTATCCTCTAATAACTCTAGTACACTAATGTAGTGAGGTAAATTAATTGTATCCTCTAGTACACTAATATAGTGAGGTAAATTAGTTGTATCCTC
>NW_013731780.1:0-251 GCF_000517525.1 Limulus polyphemus | reverse complement strand
ACTTAGGTGTAACTCTAGTTACCGAATTTGTAACCACGTTACTCGTCTTTAGCGTTACTTGGTACAACAACTCCTCGAATACCTTGGTGTAACTCTAGTTCCTTAATTTATAACCACCATACTTATCGTTAGAATTACTTGGTACAAGAACTCCGCGAACACCTAGGTGTAACTATAGTTAACGAGTTTATAACCACCATACTCATCGTTAGCCTTACTTGGTACAAAAACAAATACACGAACACCTAGGA
>NW_013731779.1:0-251 GCF_000517525.1 Limulus polyphemus | reverse complement strand
GTGGTAGAGGTTGACTCACACTCTGTTTCTTATCTCTAAATGTTAACTCACCATCTTAACTGATAGAGGTTGACTCACGCTCTGTTTCTTATATCTACATGTGAACTCACCATCTTAACTGGTAGAGGTTGACTCACGCTCTGTTTCTTTTCTCTAAATGTTGTCTCACTATCTTAACTAGTTGATGTTGACTCACGCTCTGTTTCTTATATCTACATGTGAACTCACCATCTTAACTGGTAGAGGTTGAC
>NW_013731778.1:0-251 GCF_000517525.1 Limulus polyphemus | reverse complement strand
AACATTCTATTTCTAACCAAACAATGTAGCATTATATTTCTAACCGAACAATGTAACATTCTATTCCTAACCAAACAATATGACATTCTATTCCTAACCAAACAATGTAACATTCTATTCCTAACCAAACATTATGACATTCTATTCCTAACCAAACAATGTAACATTCTATTCCTAACCAAACAAAGTAACATTCTATTTTTAACCAAACAATGTAACATTCTATTCCTAGCCAAACAATGTGACATTCT
>NW_013731777.1:0-251 GCF_000517525.1 Limulus polyphemus | reverse complement strand
TCTTCTCCAGGTATAGCTTCTTATATAAGTTTATATCAACTTATATTTCTGTCCTCTAGTCCTACCATTCTCACAATTAAGTATGAAAAAAAGATGAAGCATCAACACAACCAATTCCCTTAATCTTAAACACCCATCTAATTCTTTTTTCAAGAGAAAACAATTTCAGAGATCTTAACTTGTCCTCGTATGACAACCTTTCCATCCACCTTTAACCTCCTAGCATTAAACATGTAGTATTATACTTTGAT
>NW_013731776.1:0-251 GCF_000517525.1 Limulus polyphemus | reverse complement strand
GCGGTTTTTCTAAACCACTCGACAATTTTTTTACCCAACCACTTAGCGATTTTTCTAAGCCATTGGACAGTTTTTTTTACCCAACCACTTAGCGGTTTTTCTAAACCACTCGACAATTTTTTTTACACAACCACTTAGCGATTTTTCTAAGCCATTCGACAGTTTTTTTACCCAATCACTTAGTGATTTTTCTAAACCATTCGATAGTTTGTTATCCAACCACTTTGCGATTTTTCTAAACCACTCATCGA
>NW_013731775.1:0-251 GCF_000517525.1 Limulus polyphemus | reverse complement strand
TAATTCTCATTACTTAAGATGTACACCTACTTTACTTTAATCTAATTCTCATTACTTAATATCTACACCTACTTTACTTTAATCTAATTTTCATTACTTAAGATGTACACCTACTTTACTTTAATCTAATTCTCATTACTTAATATCTACACCTACTTTACTTTAATCTAATTTTCATTACTTAAGATGTAAACCTACTTTACTTTTGTCTAATTCTCATTACTTGAGATGTAAACCTACTTTACTTTAAA
>NW_013731774.1:0-251 GCF_000517525.1 Limulus polyphemus | reverse complement strand
GTATGCCACCATTAGTGACAGTTCTTTCTTCAGTGTATGCCACCATTAATGACAGTTCTTTCTTCCGTGTATGCCACCATTAGAGATAGTTCTTTCTTCAGTGTATGCCACCATTAGAGATAGTTCTTTCTTCAGTGTATGCCACCATTAGTGACAGTTCTTTCTTCAGTGTATGCCACCATTAGTGATAGTTCTTTCTTCAGTGTATGTCACCATTAGTGATGGTTCTTTCTTCAGTGTATGCCACATTA
>NW_013731773.1:0-251 GCF_000517525.1 Limulus polyphemus | reverse complement strand
TTCTGAGCGTGTTCACACAAACATCGTAAGTTACGAGTCAGATCTTGGCTTGTTTAAGACGTGTTCTGTATTTACAAGAGTCCTGAGCGTGTTTACACAAACATCGTAAGTTACGAGTCAGATCTTGACTTCTTTAAGACGTGTTCTGTATTTACAAGAGTCCTGAGAGGGTTCACGCAAACTGTCTTCGGTATAATGAAAGAATAAAAATGACCTCAACCAAACACAAACCACGTTAGTATATACCTAGG
>NW_013731772.1:0-251 GCF_000517525.1 Limulus polyphemus | reverse complement strand
AGTTATTTCATCATCGATGATGTATGAGAACAGCGAGTATTGAGTTATATTAGTACAAATTAAGTCTTAAAGATATCATTGTCCATGCAAAAATGAATTACACCCCGTCAAAAAAAGTTTGTCATACATGTAATAGATTGTTGTGTAACATGCAATTTTATAACACCACCGATTCTTTTACTGACAAATATTACCATAAACACTTTTTTGTAAGAGTTGTAGACCAATCAATCAGTCATGAAGATATCCAG
>NW_013731771.1:0-251 GCF_000517525.1 Limulus polyphemus | reverse complement strand
TTTTACATATATTGAAAGATAACAAAATTTCTAATATTTTTTCTCAATTTTTTTTCTCCGTGTATTGGGAGATAAATGAACTTTCAAGTATTTCTTCTTCATCTATTCAAAAATAACTGAACTTTCAAGTATTTTTTATCAATTTTTTCCTCAATCTATTGAAATATAACTGAACTTCCAAGTATTTTTTTCTCCATCTCTTGAGATATAACTGAAATTCGAAGTACTTTTTTTAAATTTTTCTCCATTTA
>NW_013731770.1:0-251 GCF_000517525.1 Limulus polyphemus | reverse complement strand
AAATACCCTTAAATTTGCAGTAAGTACTCTTAAAAATTTCCAGTAAATAATCTTTAAAATTTGCAGTAAGTACTCTTAAAAATTTCCAGTAAATAATCTTAAAAATTTGCAGTAAATACCCTTAAAATTTGCAGTAAATACCCCTTAAAATTTCCAGTAAATACCCTTAAAAATTTGCAGTAAGTACCCTTAAATTTCCAGTAAATATCCTTAAATTTCCAGTAAATACCCTTAAATTTCCAGTAAATACC
>NW_013731769.1:0-251 GCF_000517525.1 Limulus polyphemus | reverse complement strand
GTGATAGTGTAGATATAGTGGACAGTCAGATATACTAATGTGACGGTGTAGAGATATAGTGGACAGTCAGATATACTAATGTGATGGTGTAGAGGTATAGTGGACAGTCAGATGTACTAATGTGACGGTGTAGAGATATATTGGACAGTTAGATATACTAATGTGATGGTATAGAGGTATAGTGGACAGTTAGATATACTAATGTGATGGTGTAGAGATATAGTGGACAGTTAGATATACTAATGTGACGG
>NW_013731768.1:0-251 GCF_000517525.1 Limulus polyphemus | reverse complement strand
CTTACTATATAATAAAAGTAAGGGTTATGTACCCAAGACACAACTAATAATCCTTACTATATCTAAAATAAGGGTTATGTACCCATGACACAATTAAGAATCCTTACTATATCTAAAATAAGGGTTATGCACCCAAGACACAATTAAGAATCCTTACTATACCTAAAATAAGGGTTATGTACCCATGACACAATTAAGAATCCTTACTATATCTAAGATAAGGGTTATGTACCCAAGACACAACTAATAAT
>NW_013731767.1:0-251 GCF_000517525.1 Limulus polyphemus | reverse complement strand
GAATGATTTCATCATAACAGTAGCTTTGTTTTGCATAGTAAATTTTTAAAGTTTTTTTAGTCATTTTTGTATGATGATGCAGTTGCATGAGCATGCATCGGCATATGCACAAATCTAATTACGCATGTTCTTTGTCATGCACATGAAGGCCATGTTCAGTCACGTATCACATTACAATTTTAAATACTCCTCAAGAAAGTGGCAACGTGTTACCTACAAAAACGCATTGAGCAGCATAGTAATAGATATTT
>NW_013731766.1:0-251 GCF_000517525.1 Limulus polyphemus | reverse complement strand
ATGAGTCTGGCTGTGAGTTACATGAAATAAGTTTAAAAACCAAAGTTCATGAGTCTGGCTGTGAGTTACATGAAATAAGTTTAAAAACCAAAGTTCATGAGTGTGGCTCTCAGTTACATGAAATAAGTTTAAAAACCAAAGTTCATGAGTGTGGCTCCGAGTTACATGAAATAAATTTAAAAACCAAAGTTCATGAGTGTGGCTCTCAGTTACATGAAATAAATTTAAAAACCAAAGTTCATGAGTCTGGC
>NW_013731765.1:0-251 GCF_000517525.1 Limulus polyphemus | reverse complement strand
TTTTTAATTTGTCAGTGTCTCTAACCTGTATAGATAACTCATTTTTAATTTGTCAGTGTCTCTAACCTGTATAGATTAACTCATTTTTAATTTTGTAGTGTCTCTAACCTGTATAGATTAACTCATTTTTAATTTTGTAGTGTCTCTAACCTGTATAAATTAACTCATTTTTAAATTTGTATTGCCTCTAACCTGTATAGATTAACTCATTTTTAAATTTGTAATTACTCTAACCTGTATAGATTAACTCA
>NW_013731764.1:0-251 GCF_000517525.1 Limulus polyphemus | reverse complement strand
CTCTTAACTCTTTCAGCATGGGCTTGGTCCCTGGGACTGGCCTCATAACCATTTAGTTTTCATGTCATAACTTTTAAATTAGTAAGCAAATGATAACAAAATTTGGCACATTATCAGTAAACATTACAATGTTTCAATAAGCAAAATATAATTTTTTTATTAAGTCTTAAGGTTTGTAAAGTAATATTTTTCTCATGCCTTTTTTTTTCTTTTCACATGTTATCTATCTGACATCCAAATTAATTTTCACT
>NW_013731763.1:0-251 GCF_000517525.1 Limulus polyphemus | reverse complement strand
GAGCAACTGCTATCTGGTTCCGGAGAACTTCTCCTGTCGAGGAAACTGGAGAGCACCTGCTACCTGGTTCCGGATAATTTCTCCCTTTGAGGAAACTGGAGAGCAACTGCTACCTGGTTGCAGAGAATTTCTCCTGTTGAGGAAACTGGAATGCAACTGCTACCTGGTTCCAGAGAACTTCTCCTGTCGAGGAAATTGGAGAGCAACTGCTACCTGGTTCTGGCAAACTTCTCCTTTTGAGGAAACTGGAG
>NW_013731762.1:0-251 GCF_000517525.1 Limulus polyphemus | reverse complement strand
CATGTTGATTTTATTCTATATTCAACATGTTGATTTTATTCTATATTCAATATGTTGATTTTATTCTATATTCTACATCTTGATTTTATTCTATATTCTACATGTTGATTTTATTCTATATTCTACATGTTGATTTTATTCTATATTCTACATGTTGATTTTATTCTATATTCTACATCTTGATTTTATTCTAGATTCTACATGTTGATTTTATTCTATATTCAACATGTTGATTTTATTCTATATTCAGC
>NW_013731761.1:0-251 GCF_000517525.1 Limulus polyphemus | reverse complement strand
GGTACTGATGTGTATTGTAGTACGTATCACAGTACACTGAATACAGTGGTACTGATGTGTATTGTAGTACGTATTACAGTACACTGAAGACAGTGGTACTGATGTGTGTTGTAGTACGTATTACAGTACACTGAAGACAGTAATACTGATGTGTGTTGTAGTACGTATCACAGTACACTGAATACAGTGATACAGTATTGTAGTACGTATCACAGTGCACTGAATACAGTGGTACTGATGTGTATTGTAGT
>NW_013731760.1:0-251 GCF_000517525.1 Limulus polyphemus | reverse complement strand
CTTTAGCTTTGTCCTTGAGTATTTGGCTTGATATAACTGTTGTTTTAGCTTTGTCCTTGAGTGTTTGGATTGAAATACTGTTGTTTTTGCTCTGTCCTTGAGTATTTCGCTTGAAATAACTGTTGTTTTAGCCCTGTCCTTGAGTGTTTGGCTTGAAATAACTGTTGTTTTAGCTCTGTCCTTGAGTGTTTGGCTTGAAATAGCTATTGTTTTAGCTTTGTCTTTGAGTGTTTGGCGTGAAATAACTGTTG
>NW_013731759.1:0-251 GCF_000517525.1 Limulus polyphemus | reverse complement strand
GTGGAACCGACATGTTTATCTATATAACAGTGTAACCGACATGTTTATCTTATATAACAGTGGATCCGACATGTTTATCTTACTTAACAGTGGAACCGACATATTTATCTATATAACAGTGGAACCGACATGTTTATCTTATATAACAGTGGAACCGACATGTTTATCTACATAACAGTGGAACCGACATGTTTATCTTATATAACAGTGGAACCGACATGTTTATCTACATAACAGTGGAACCGACATGT
>NW_013731758.1:0-251 GCF_000517525.1 Limulus polyphemus | reverse complement strand
GCCTACACGTTATACATCACTATCCAATATCCTACAGGTTATACATCGTTATCCAATAGCCTACACGTTATATATCGCTATCCAATATCCTACACGTTATACATCGCTATCCAATATCCTACACGTTATACATCGTTATCCAATAGCCTACACGTTATACATCGCTATCCAATATCCTACACGTTATACATCGCTATCCAATATCCTACAGGTTATACATCGTTATCCAGTAGCCTACAGGTTATACGTAG
>NW_013731757.1:0-225 GCF_000517525.1 Limulus polyphemus | reverse complement strand
TTCTACGCTTCAACAAACCATCTTTAGGAAGTATTATAATACACTACAAATTTCTACGCTTCAACATACCATTGTTAGAAAGTATTATAATACACTACAAATTTCTATGCTTCAACATGCCATCTTTAGGAAGTATTATAATACACTACAAATTTCTATGCTTCAACATGCCATCTTTAGGAAGTATTATAATCACTACAAATTTCTATGCTTCAACATGCCATC
>NW_013731756.1:0-251 GCF_000517525.1 Limulus polyphemus | reverse complement strand
AAAAATATACAATTAACTTTATTCAAGTTAACTGATAACATAAAATTAACTTTTTTCAAGTTAACTAATAACATGCAATAACTTTCTTCAAGTTAACTAATAACTTACAATTAACTTTCTTCAAGTTAACTAATAACTTACAATTAACTTTCTTCAAGTTAACTAATATCATACAATTAACTTTCTTCAAGTTAACTAATAACAAACAACTAACTTTCTTCAAGGTAACTCATAACATACAGTTAACTTTC
>NW_013731755.1:0-251 GCF_000517525.1 Limulus polyphemus | reverse complement strand
GAATAGATACGGAAAACGGATACGTTACTTTTAGACAGGTGGAGCTACAGTGAAAACAGATACGTTACTTTTAGACAGATGGAACCACAATAAAAACGGATACGTTACTTTTAGACAGGTGGAGCTAGAGTGAAAACAGATACGTTACTTTTCGACAGGTTGAGCTACAGTGAAAACAGATACGTTACTTTTAGACAGGTGGAGCCACAGTGAAAACAGATACGTTACTTTTAGACAGATGGAGCTACAGT
>NW_013731754.1:0-251 GCF_000517525.1 Limulus polyphemus | reverse complement strand
CAGAATTTTTGTTTCACACTATTTTTTATTTGAGAAAACCTTACAGAAACGAGACTTGAAGTTACCACGGAAGATCATTCATATTTCTTCAACGGTGATTATATTCCACGTATTACTACCACAGACTGGATTTTACCTGGTGATCATGATCTATATACTTCTCCCACTTTTTAACATGAGATCAAACTTCTTTAGAGAACAGTCATTCCAGTGGTTTTTTTTTCACTCTTATGCAACTTTTATAAACTGAC
>NW_013731753.1:0-251 GCF_000517525.1 Limulus polyphemus | reverse complement strand
ATATCCACTTTCAGTACTTCCCAATATTCATTGTTTTACATTCAGTATTTTCCAGTTATTCCTTGGTCCTAATATCCACTTTCAGTACTTCCCAATATTAATTGTTTTACATTCAGTATTTTCCAGTTATTCCTTGGTCCTAATATCCACTTTCAGTACTTCCCAATATTCATTGTTTACATTCAGTATTTTCCAGTTATTCCTTGGTCCTAATATCCACTTTCAGTACTTCCCAATATTCATTGTTTTAC
>NW_013731752.1:0-251 GCF_000517525.1 Limulus polyphemus | reverse complement strand
CCAATACAAACAGATCTTATAACTAAAATTTCCAGTATTCGTTGTGTCTTGAATCATTGTCCAATACGAACAGATCTTGTAACTCAGATTTCCTTTATTCCTTGTGTCTTGAATCATTCTACAATACTAACAGATTTTACAACTATGATTTCGTTTATTCATTGTGTCTTGAATCATTATCCAATACGAACAGATCTTATATCTCAGATTTCCTGTATTCCTTGTGTTTTGAATCATTGTACAATACGAAC
>NW_013731751.1:0-251 GCF_000517525.1 Limulus polyphemus | reverse complement strand
GTCATCCAGCCAACTAATAATGACGCAAAACTAGAGCATTCACCAAGCCATCTAATAACGACGTGACGTAATACTAAAGCAGTTACGAAGCTAACTAATAACAACGTAAAACTAGAGCAGTCACCAAGCCAACTGATACTGGCGTAACTCTAAAGCGGTCACTAACCAACTAATAGTTAACGTAATACTAATACAGTGATTGATACTTTTCACTTTGTTCAGGGTTACTTGATGAGGAGTGGAATTCTCCG
>NW_013731750.1:0-251 GCF_000517525.1 Limulus polyphemus | reverse complement strand
ACACAAGTGCCAAAATACTATAATTATATTTTAAGCTCTTGAGACATTTTCATTTTTAAAAACTATTTTCATACAAAAATTGCAATATGTTATTTTCTCAAACTTTTTCCGTCACAAGTCACAAAAAAAGTGATATCGCACTTAACTTTAAAAAAGTCAAAGTACACTAATTTTAACAAACACTGTAAATTTGCATAATGGATGTCATTACACAAAGAATTAGATATCAAGGTTCTATTAAGATTCTTGAA
>NW_013731749.1:0-251 GCF_000517525.1 Limulus polyphemus | reverse complement strand
TCTTTTCTCAGAAGACGAAATGTTAACAACTGATTTTATTTTCGCCCTGTGAGCTGATTTCTCGCATGCAAATCTACTTGTAGCTGTATAATGGAGTTTATTGTCATTTGTTTACGGTGTCCAACCTACTTGTAGCTGTATGATGGAGTTTGTTGTCATTTGTTTACGGTGTCCAACCTACTTGAAGCTGTATGATGGAGTTTGTTGTCATTTGTTTATGGTGTACAACCTACTTGTAGCTGTACGATCGA
>NW_013731748.1:0-251 GCF_000517525.1 Limulus polyphemus | reverse complement strand
TTTATTTGAATAGTGTACACAAATGAATTGGACATTTAATTATTTTTAATTTCAGTATTTTAAATAGAAACATTATTTCCCTTATTGATAGTAGTCACAAATGAATTGGACATTTAATTATTTTTAATTTCAGTATTTTAAATAGAAACATTATTTCCCTTATTGATAGTAGTCACAAATGAATTGGACATTTAATTATTTTTAATTTCAGTATTTTAAATAGAAACATTATTTCCCTTATTGATAGTAGT
>NW_013731747.1:0-251 GCF_000517525.1 Limulus polyphemus | reverse complement strand
AGAGTATCTGGAGAA
Organism: Limulus polyphemus; assembly: GCF_000517525.1. Classification (NCBI taxonomy): domain Eukaryota; kingdom Metazoa; phylum Arthropoda; class Merostomata; order Xiphosura; family Limulidae; genus Limulus; species Limulus polyphemus. The sequence continues at coordinate 236 of NW_013731747.1, read as the reverse complement.
AACATTGGTCCTATATGACATTCAACCATATCAGTCTGAACCAAAGATAGAGGATATGAAGAAAGCATTAGTACTTAACGACATTCAACCATATCAGTCTGAATCAAATAGAGAGGATCTGGAGAAAATATTGGCCTTAACGATATTCAACCATATCAGTCTGAACCAAAGATAGAGGATCTGGAGAAAACATTAGTACTTAACGACATTCAACCATATCAGTCTGAACCAAATAG
>NW_013731746.1:0-251 GCF_000517525.1 Limulus polyphemus | reverse complement strand
GGAATCATCTGTATGAAAACCCTTGCAAATCGATATCTCCGTCGTCACACCACGGCTGACGAGTCGGATGGGAAGCAATCAGTGGAAGGTTCAGAAATGAAGGGATAGAGAATGTAGAAGTGTTGATGGAGACGGCTGGGTTCGGGTGTATTTTTCTGCTCTTGTAGGGCTTGGTATGAGTAGTCTGAGAGGCTACAGTTTCCGTGGGGTTCTGTTTTGGGTAGTATTTATGCATGGTTGTGGTTAGTTTC
>NW_013731745.1:0-251 GCF_000517525.1 Limulus polyphemus | reverse complement strand
GTTCAATTTTTAAATAATTTTGCGGGACATAATATTTTTCGTTAATGTTATAATGTTTTAATTTTAAATTTTTCGACGAAATAAGTACTATCCGATATTTTTCTATTGATTCTGCGTCAAAAAAAGCACATTTTTCGATTTTCCAAAAAAATTCATATTTTGACCGAAAAGCCAAGGCTATAGCCCATGTTTTTTTCCGAAATTTAAAAAAAATTGTTTTTCCTCATATTTCAATACAAAGATACCCCCGA
>NW_013731744.1:0-251 GCF_000517525.1 Limulus polyphemus | reverse complement strand
ATTTGTTTACTTGTTAAGTAAGGATAAAATAGGAGTATTACATTTAGGATTATTTGTTTACTTGTTAAGTAAGGATAAACTAGAAGTATTACATTTAGGACTATTTTTTTACTTGTTAAGTAAGCATAAAATGGGAGTATTACATTTAGGATTATTTTTTTACTTGTTAAGTAAGGATAAAATAGGAGTATTACATTTAGGACTATTTGTTTACTTGTTAAGTAAAGACAAAATTAGAGTATTACATTTAG
>NW_013731743.1:0-251 GCF_000517525.1 Limulus polyphemus | reverse complement strand
TATCCTGAATACATCTGGTTTGTTACCTTTATAAAGTATATAGGTTTCATGTCATGGAGAGTTGTGGTTGGTTACCTTTACATTATGAATAGGTTGTATATCATGGATAGATGTGGTTGGTTACCATTAAAAAATACATATGTTTTATATCATGCATAGGTCAGGCTGGCTCCTGCTACGGAATAAATAGGTTGTACATCATGGATAGATGTGGTTGGTTACCTTTACAAAATGAATAGGTTGGATATTAT
>NW_013731742.1:0-251 GCF_000517525.1 Limulus polyphemus | reverse complement strand
GTGATCATAACTGATTCGGCAACTTTTGTGATCATAACTGATTCGGCAACTTTCGTGATCGTAACTGATTCGGCAACTTTTGTGATCATAACTGATTCGGCAACTTTTGTGATCATAACTGATTCGGCAACTTTCGTGATCGTAAACTGATTCGGCAACTTTCGTGATCATAACTGATCCGGCAACTTTTGTGATCATAACTGATTCGGCAACTTTCGTGATCGTAAACTGATTCGGCAACTTTTGTGATC
>NW_013731741.1:0-251 GCF_000517525.1 Limulus polyphemus | reverse complement strand
AAAAAAATAAAAAACAAAATCAAGCGTGACGTGACATGACACACACTGGCTTTTATATTGGTTAGATTTAACTTCAGAGCGCATTGAAATGATATTGAACCTAATAAAATACATAGTTGTTTTTTAGATTACTTATAATAACCAAAATATATCATGCTTGGGGAAAAGTCAAATGCTACAAAAGGAAAAATCCGTGAAAGATATTATTCGAGCCTCTGAACGATATAATGTACCAGATAATTAAGCCTAAA
>NW_013731740.1:0-251 GCF_000517525.1 Limulus polyphemus | reverse complement strand
ATAACCTATGTGATTATTAAAGTGACTCAAATATTCATAAACTATTTGATTAGTAAAGTGACACCAATATTCATAAACTACATGATTAGTAAAGTGACACCAATATTCATAACCTATGTGATTATTAAAGTGACTCAAATATTCATAAACTATTTGATTAGTAAAGTGACACCAATATTCATAAACTACATGATTAGTAAAGTGACACCAATATTCATAAACTATGTGATTATTAAAGTGACACAAATATT
>NW_013731739.1:0-251 GCF_000517525.1 Limulus polyphemus | reverse complement strand
CAAGAACCTCTAAACACTAAACTGCATCCTGTCAAGAACCTCTAAACACTAACCTGTATCCCGTCAAGTCCTTCTAAATTCTAAACTGTATCCCGTCAAGAACCTCTAAACACCAAACTGCAGCCCGTCAAGAACCTCTAAACACCAAACTGTATCCCGTCAAGGCCATCTAAACACTAAACTGTATCCCGTCAAGAACCTCTAAACACCAAACTGCAGCCCGTCAAGAACCTCTAAACACCAAACTGCAG
>NW_013731738.1:0-251 GCF_000517525.1 Limulus polyphemus | reverse complement strand
AAAATATTTTTAAGTAACTTTTATTCGCAAAACTAAAATAAGAATTAATAAGTTTAGGACTTGAAAAACAGTTAAAATTTGAAAATTAAACATTAACCCCTTGTGATAATAAAATAAAATTATCTAGTGCAACGTGTCATCGACGTCTTTGTTTTATTTTCTCGAATTTTTCAATCATATTATCTTCAAATTATATAAATATATATATATATACATTCACACAGAAATACATAACAGACAATTAAAACTAG
>NW_013731737.1:0-251 GCF_000517525.1 Limulus polyphemus | reverse complement strand
ACTTCAAATACAGACAACAAGTCTTCTTTATTTCAAACAGTACTTCAAATACAGATAACAAGTTTTCTTTATTTCAAAGAGTACTTCAAATATAGACAACAATTCGTGACATAATATAATGTTATTTGAAAAACATGCTTTTACAAATTTAAAATTTAACTCCATACTTAAGCCTATTATCTAAATAACTAGTCCTCAAGAGCCTTAGAACACCTAAATCCAACCCAGGTATCCTGGGTTCTGTAACATGT
>NW_013731736.1:0-251 GCF_000517525.1 Limulus polyphemus | reverse complement strand
ACTGTTTGATACTAAACTCGTCCGAGTTAGAAAATAAATTAAAAGGGGGGACAGTACTATGATAACAGCACTTAGTGATTTGGTAACTTCTAGTTAAAAAGACTAACCAAGCACCTTCGAAACCTTCGTAATGGCACAAGCACAACCCTTAATAATTTGGTAACTTACAGTTAAGAAGACTAACCAAGCACCTTCGTAATGGTACAAACGTGGCCTTTAATAATTTGGTAACTTACAGTTAAAAAGATTAA
>NW_013731735.1:0-251 GCF_000517525.1 Limulus polyphemus | reverse complement strand
CACTAATGGTGGCATACACTGAAGAAAGAACTGTCACTAATGGTGGCATACACTGAAGAAAGAACCATCACTAATGGTGGCATACAGGGAAGAAAGAACTGTCAGTAATGGTGGCATACACTGAAGAAAGAACCATCTCTAATGGTGGCATACACTGAAGAAAGAACCATCACTAATGGTGGCATACACGGAAGAAAGAACTATCTCTAATGGTGGCATACACTGAAGAAAGAACTATCACTAATGGTGGC
>NW_013731734.1:0-251 GCF_000517525.1 Limulus polyphemus | reverse complement strand
TATATATATATGTATAGTCGTAGATAAAAGAAACAGGTGAAAGCGGAATAGAATATTTTATTGTACATTAACTTCGTCAGAGTTCCTCTTATTTTTTTCAGAAATTTAATATTTTAACATAAAATAATATATTGTCAAATACAATTTTCAGAAAAAGAGGGCCGATAGTCTAAGTTGACATTATGAAATGTCGTGGTATCAGCATTATACAAACATTTGGATAACACTCATATACTAAACATCTTTCAACG
>NW_013731733.1:0-251 GCF_000517525.1 Limulus polyphemus | reverse complement strand
TCTGCCTTAAGTTTAAACGAGTCAGTTCACGAGATATAGTTAAAACCTATTATTGCTGATCGTTATTCGATATTGTTATTAATCTTGAAGTTGTATAAATTCATAATATTACTGCTTTTTTTTAAATTAGGTTGTCTCTTATTCTTTAACTTTTTCTGATTCCTAAAATAATTATTAATATTGTTATATTTATGTGGTATTGTTCATTACCGTTTGTATCAAATCCTGGCCAGACGCGTATTTATTAACTG
>NW_013731732.1:0-251 GCF_000517525.1 Limulus polyphemus | reverse complement strand
TAGGTACATGTTGTATAAAGGTAGGTACATGTTTTATAAAGGTAGCTACATGTTTTATAAAGGTAGGTACATGTTTTATAAAGGTAGGTACATGTAGGTATGACAGGAGTTACTCAACTTCTTACATTTCTGCTATATTCTACCTGATAATGTTAGAGAAACATGGTCAGGCGAAAAATCATTAAAGTTAAAAACATAGTAATTAGAATACTTGTCCCTTCCCGATCTCCGTAATACGGTGTATATAAAGT
>NW_013731731.1:0-251 GCF_000517525.1 Limulus polyphemus | reverse complement strand
CCATGTTTTTATATTCCACCATGCTACTATTATTTCAAGTTTTTATATTCCATCATACTACTATTATTTCAACTTTTTTATATTCCATCATACTACTATTATTTCAAGTTTTTTATATTCCATCATGCTACTATAATTTCAAGTTTTTTATATTCCATCATACTACTATTATTCCATGTTTTTATATTCCATCATGCTGCTATTATTTCATGTTTTTTATTCCATCATGCTATTATTAGTTCAAGTTTTTA
>NW_013731730.1:0-251 GCF_000517525.1 Limulus polyphemus | reverse complement strand
AAAATGCAGATCCCTTCAGCAAAATACCCAATAGTAATTTCGTAATCAGTTAACAAAATTTTCATATCTTCGATTTTACTGTTTTTTTCAGTTAAATTGTAAACAAAGGGCAGCTTTAAAAAACAATTATTCAAAAATAATCTCACCATCTAAAAGCCCATAAATTCTTCTTATGAAACAAACTCCATCTTTACGATTGTTGTTATTCTGGGATAGCGAAAAATTATTTTTTTTACCTTTTCACGGGATAC
>NW_013731729.1:0-251 GCF_000517525.1 Limulus polyphemus | reverse complement strand
GTTGTGTAGGAGATCTTCCTTTGAACTTTCTATGTTATTTCAGTTATGTTTCTTTTGGATGAACCAACTCATGATCTGGACCCTCTCAACACATACTTTATCATCTCCATTCTGTCTAATCATGCCAAGAAATACAACAGGATCATCATTCTCACAATGGAGAAGCCTCGGTCAGATATTTTTCCATTCTTGGATAGAGTCACATATCTCTGCCTAGGGGATGTGGTATACACAGGTGAGTGTTTTTGGTT
>NW_013731728.1:0-251 GCF_000517525.1 Limulus polyphemus | reverse complement strand
CTATATATATATATATATATATATATATTCAAATAGTATACTTTTTCAAACCAAACTTTATTTTCACTTTATGCTTAAATCTTCTAAGTATTGGGATTTGAATTATTTATTGATTTATACATGAATATTTAATGTTTCGTAACGTTAAATGTATTATGTAGCCTATACATTGCAAATTGTGAACGATACAGACTGGATTCCCATTTTTGTGGGTAATTAAACACGTAAACCACCATCATAAATTTTTAATA